>NW_004797500.1:761499-774579 GCF_000002075.1 Aplysia californica
TGTGTGTGTGTGTGTTTGTGTGTGTGTGTGTCGTTGTCTCTCTCTCTCCATCTCCCTCCCTTTCCCTCTGTCAACTTACTGTGAAGATTGAGACACGCTTGTTTGTTTGAGGTTGGAGGGAGATACCCTCAGATTGATGGATGCGCTTGGGAACAGAAGGGCAACAGGAGCCAAAACAACAAGGTGATAGCAAAACAGTTTGACTTTACTCGTCTTTTTGCTTCAGTTTTCTTTTTAGCAAGAGTTTTACGGCACTAGCAACACATGTTGGGCGCTATTCTGTGGCGACGGTTGTGTTCACTTTGTTCTGTGCTTATTTTGTTCGTTTTTTTCCCAGTTATTCTGTTGTGACTGGACTCTAAAATAGGTCATATAAGTGCTGAAGAGTAAAGCTGCTACTAGAGAGTGAAAAGGAGGAAATTGTATGGTTTTAACGCCTCTATCAATACTATTAGGTTACTTAAGAGACGGGACCTCAGAGTTTAACTCCCATCTCCGAAAGGACCGAGCCATATGGGAATTTTGTGTAAAGTGCCTTTCCCAAGGACACAACGTCAGACAGAGCCGAGGCTCAAACCCCTGAGCTCGGAACCTAACGATTACGAGTCTGGTAGCCTAACCACTAATCTAGTGACGCCACTCTACTAGAGAGTAACCAACAAAGAAAAGAAGAGGAAGAGATATAAGGATGATAGATGTTTAATAGGACAGAAGGAGCTTATCACGCAACAGCACTCTCCAACCACCTGCTGTCTTTCTGCAATGTGCTTAAGCTGACTTTGCCTGATGTGAAAGCATATGTGAGGCAGCGCAGTGGAATCAGGCTCTCGTCAAAATAATTAAGGTGAAGAAACTTGCATTTTTTCGCAGGTTTGTGAATTTTCATGAAATTTTTGTTTTTGCCTCAACACCTTTCATGCCCATTAAAGAACTCATTTCTGTGTGGATTTTTCTGAAAAACGTTGAATAAAGGCATAAAAACTGTAAATTTTCAGTTACCACGGACTCTTAAGCTAAGGAAATAACTAATCTTGGGCTGCCATTTTCTCACTAATTTTACCTCAGAAAGCAGGTGACCCCCACCTCCTTCAATTGCAAGTATCTCAACTTGTATTCAAGATAAATGGATATTTTTTTTCATCAAAAAAAAAAGACAGGTGAACTAGCTTTAAGATGATACCAATAACTCTACATGCCCAAAAATTGATGAGAGCCGGATTCCACCACGCTGCCTCTCATATAAAGATGATAAATGTCTTACTGGACAGAAGGAGCTTATCACGCCACAGTATTCTCCAACCACCGGCAGTCTTTCTGCAATGTGCTTAAGCTGATTTTGCCTGATGTGAAAGCATATCATTATTAATACATGTATTACGTCTGTAACATAATTGTGTATTCCATACATGTATGGGTTGTTATGTCTACAGGCTGTGTGACAGGCATGCCACCTGAATTTTTTTATACTAAAAAACCGTGTCACGACGCTGTGGAAAAAGGCGCTCGTCAATTTTTAGGCAAGTAGAGCTTTTGGTATCACATTAAAGCTTGTTGTTTTGTCTTTCTATTAATGAAAATAACACCCATCTATCTTCAATTCAAGTCAAGATACTTGCAATTGAAGAAGGTGGGGGTCGCCTGGATTCAGAGATGGGATTTACCTGAAAGCTGATTATACTCTAATGATAATATATGCTAGTTCTTTAACTGCGTCTATTTCTAGTGTTCAGAGTAAGACGAAATAGCCTACGTATTCTAATATGCGTTGAGGATAATATTTCAACACATAAGAAGGCACAACATCGATCAACCCTCATCCCTCTCCCACGCTCAAAATCCCATCTCCCCATCCCATCCCGCAAAAGCGAACAACGCCTATAAAACCCTCAAAGAATTCTGGTCTAAAGAATGAATGAAATCATTTCTCTGTACGTGTTCAATCTTTGACCTTTTTTCCTGTTACTACCGCTCGCGTGAGAAAAATCGACAGGAATCGGGGAGGTCTTTTTAACAGACATAGGATGCAAGGCTCGCTTCCTTTCTGAACATTCCACTGACGGCAAATTTTGCAGGTGACCTTTCGGCAAAGGTCACACCCTCTCAGTCCGCACTGCAAGTTTGGTTAATTTTAATTCAGTCAGGAGCAGTTAGATATTCCTTTGGGCACAATTCAACAAAAATAGACGGAATTCGACTGCGGTCCTCGAGATCAAAATCGTTTGTTTTTCAAGCACGCGAGTAGAACCAATCTTAGCCATTAGAAGTGAGCAGCCAGTAACAAAGTTTGTAGCCTACGATTCCTAGGGTCAGGGTCATACTTTCTTTTCTTTTTCAATTTTTTCTTTTTTCCGCTTTGGAAGACTTCGATGAACAGTGCAGATTTAGAGAGGCTGCAACTGATAGAACTGGAAAGTTATCGAACTTTTCGTGTGTACGTTAGTTTTAAAAACCAATCTACACAGAAACCACTATATGCAGCAGTCCAGTTGGCACTTGAATCCAATATTGAAGGAAATGGCCGTGTTAGTGGTAAAATCTGTGTTCAATAATATCGAACGGGTATCGAAGTTTTCTATTCTTTAACTTCTGCGGCAAATTTAACCCAACAAGGGAGGGATTATATTTGTAGTGCACACTGACGCCGAAATAAATCGACTCAACAGGCCCGATCCAATCCTGCCAATGTGCACCCGGCACATGTGTATTAGACATTGGCGAGTCGACGGTAACTGTAACAGGGGTAATCACACTCGGAGGTCCCACACATCTGTTGAGAGCTAAAATGTATATTGCCCTGATACCTGCCGGAATTCATTACACTGTCGAGATAAAAGGTACCACCAGAGAGATCTTCCCTAAGAGAACGTGCCGAAAATTGGAAGCAATTGGTAGTTAAGTGTAAGATACACAACATAGAGACTGGGCTATAAATACACACACACACACACACACACACACACACACACACACACACACACACATACACACACACACACACACACACACATACACACACACAAACACACTTCTTACGAGCTGAAAGGAAAGAACTCCTCATTGTTAACAGAACATTGTGAACAATAGGTTACTCTCCCTATATTTTATGGCGTACGTATCGAAGCGTATAAGTGACAGGGCACAGGTGTGCGCAATGATTTGATAATAACCACTTAACGGGACTAATTTGTGCCCGTCAAGGTATGAAAGAGTTGTATTGAGTAAGTATTAAACCTGTCTGCTCACGAACAGTCGCCTCGATGAGTTTCTACAGTACCAACACAGACAAAAATCTCAAACGCTGAGAACAATTTCTTTTTTTTTTTAGGGGGGGGGGGATTTTTTTCTCCTAATTCTAGAGGAATTAAACGATACTGAGACTAGTAAATAGTCAGGCAAAGAGAGAGAGAGAGAGAGAGAGAGAGAGAGAGAGAGAGAGAGAGAGAGAGAGAGAGAGAGAGAGACCTGGGGGTAGAGAGACAGAGAGACAGAGAGGCAAAGAGAGAGGCAGAGAGAGAAAAAGAGAGAGAGACAGAGAAAGAGAGAGAGACAGAGAAAGAGAGAGAGAGAGAGAGAGAGAGAGAGAGAGAGAGAGAGAGAGAGAGAGAGAGAGAGAGAGAGAGAGACAGAGAAAGAGCAGAAACATCAACACTACCCATTGTCTGTTGTGGGGGCTATGTGGCTTACACTTTTCTCCATCACGATAGACACACAAGTTTAACAACGATTTTGATCTTATGGAACTGTGTATAGATTTGGGCACACTGCTAAAAATCATCATACTTTAAGCGTGGGTGATTGGCGGGTGCTCTGGTGTTGTTTGCTTCTTCTTTCCTATCAAACATCTATCGTCCTTATCTCCCCTTCTTCTTTTTTATGTTTGTTACTCTCTTGTAACACCTCCCTTCTGGTGCTCAAATGACCTTATGCAGTTGCGAGCGCCGTAAAACCCTCTACTAAAACTAAACTAAACTAAATACTTTAAGCCAATTTTGTGAAGGTTTCAGTTTATAAAGGAGTCACTATGTAGATAACTTGATTAGCACTAGCACACTGCTTTCATGCAAACGGATTTGTTTGCATCATTAAAACGAAAACATATGTATTTACCTCTTCATATCACCTTTCTGTGAATATATAAGTTGTAAAACTCAAGGATTTCGGTTGTCATCATCATCATCATCACCCAGTTCCAGATCTGCGACAGACATCGGCGATCATGGTTCTCCATTCATTCCTTTGCTCTGATGTTGTAAAACAAAAAGCTACGTTTCCTTGATCTGTCCCTGTTACCCATTTGTTTAGGTTCCCAACGTAGATTGTTCGGGGCCTATCCCTGCCTAGGTTGTCATACCTTATTGAAATGTATTTTTCCCTCTCTGACCCACTTAGTCGCTCTCTTATTTACTCATTAAATCTCGTACCCAGTCAATAATTCCGTAACTCCCTCTCTCACTCACTCATTCATTTCCTCCTCCTTTCGACCCTGCCTCTATTCGTGTCTCTCTCTCTCTCTCTCTCTCTCTCTCTCTTTCTCTCTCTCTCTCTCTCACACACTCTCTCTCTCTCTCTCTCTCTCTCTCTCTCTCTCTCTCTCTCTCTCTCTCTCTCTCTTCCTCTCTCTCTCTCTCTCTCACACACACACCCACACACTTACACAAACACACAAACACACACACATACACACACACAGACACACACACACACACACACACACACACACACACACACACACACACACACACACTTCTGGGTATCCATATTGCCCCTATACCTTTTTCTTCCAGTCTTCAATCTTTCCATCTGGATGAAGTTTTCCTGGCTCTATCAGTGCTCCAAATGACAGGATGTGAAAGGTCTCAAAGTAGAATAACTATCTGAAGGAGACAATTGAGATTCTTTGGCCAGTGAATAAAATGCGTAGACTTGAGAGGTTGCTATTGTGTGGAAAGATAGAAGGAAAATGAACAGAGGAAAGCGAATAAAAACATGTGAGGCAGCGTGGTGGAATCAGGCTCTCGTCAAAATAATCAAAGTGAAAAAACACTTGCATTTTTCCGCAGGTTTGTGGATTTTTATCAAATTTTTGTTTTTTGGCTCAACACCTTTCATGACCATTAAAGAACTCATTTCTGTGTGGATTTTTCTGAAAAGCTTTGATTAAAGAAATAAAAAAGTAAATCTTCTGTTACCATGGACTCTGAAGCTAAGGAAATAACTAATGTTTGGCGGCCATTTTCTCCCTAATTTTGCCTCTGAAAAAGGTTACCCCACCTCCTTCTTTTGTAAATATCTCGACTTGTATTCAAGACAAATGGATATTTTTTGCATCCAAATAAAGACTAGTAAACAAGCTTTAAGATAATACCAATAACTCTACATGCCCCAAAATTGACGAGAGCCTGATTCCACCACGCTGCATCACATATACATATGGCTTGAACAACCTTCAGAAAAACAATGCAATCAGAAAAAAAAGTGATCAGGAGGACCGACAACAGGAAGGAATAGGGTATCATGATTGGCAGTGTCTGCTCCAGAGAGAGAGAGAAAGAGAGAGAGAGAGAGAGAGAGGGGGGGGGAGAGAGAGAGAGGGGGGGGAGAGAAAGAGAGAGAGAGAAAGAGAGAGAGAGGGAAAGAGAGAGAGAGAGAAAGAGAGAGAGAGACACAGAGAGAGAGAGAGAGAGAGAGAGAGAGAGAGAGAGAGAGAGAGAGAGCAGTAGCAGCAGCAGCAGACACCGAAAGAAAAAAAATACATATTATTGAAGAACCATTTTACTTTTAATCTTGTGTCGAAATACTTAGTTATCGCTGCTTTTGTAGTTATAAGTCTTTGAAAAAGCTCATGTCACTCTTTCTATAAGTAGGGATCTTTACACCTTCTGCACTGTACTTTAGTTTTCGTAAGAGTTTTACGGCAATTGCAATACACATTGTAAACCGTCTGCACCAGTACATATGGGTCAAACGGATCTTCACAGCCATGTTGTTTTACCTGTCCAACGTATCATTACTGGCTTCATCAGACACAAAAATGATTCTTTTCTTCTCCTCTCTTGTTACTGTCTGTCCATCTCGCGTATTTTAAGCATCTGAAGACAATTATGTTGCCCAAGTTCCATTCGTTACTCAAGCAAACAAAACCAGTTTTAGGTTATAACAGTGTCAAACGACCCACAAATGCCTTATTCTGACGGTTATTGAATGACATCATTTGAGATAAGCTGATTTCAGTCAGGAATGGTAATAATTATGCTGGCTTTCCAAACCACTCACAGGATTCTAGATATTATGGAAACTAGCGTACACTGGTTTCCAGTAATATCCGGAGTGAGACAGGGCTGCAATCTCTCCCCTCTGCTCTTCGTGATCTACATGGACCAGATAACAAAAGAGGCCAATCCAGACCCAGAGGCATTCAATGAACTCATGTTTGCAGATGACCTGGCAATGATTAACAACAAGACTCAGCTACAGGAGCATATAAACCAACTAAATGCGAGCTGCGAAAAATATGACATGAAGATCAGCATAAGCAAGACCGAAGTCATGACAATTAGCAGGAGACCAGGTAAAGTGGATATCAACATCAATGGATCCCAACTAAAACAAAGCAGTGACTTCAAATATTTGGGCAGCATTTTCACAGAAAATGGAAAAATAGATCGAGAGATAGAGACTAGATGCCAGAGAGCCAACGCAGTCAGCTACCAACTGGGCCCTCTCCTGAAACATCCCAATATCCCCATGAGCACCAAGGCGAAGCTCATCAACGCCATTTTCCTTCCAACGCTCACATATCAGTGCCAGACATGGACTCTAACAAAAGCCCTAGAGAGGAAACTGGTCACATGCGAGATGAAATGCTTAAGAAGAGCGGTCAACAAAACAAGAAGAGACAAAATTTAAAATGAAGTCATTAGGGACACCGTGGGAGCAACACCAGTCCTACCACACATTGAAAAACAAAGGGTCAAGTGGTTCGGACACCTCACGCGGATGCCCTCAAACCATCCAGCTCTGAGAGCATACAACATTAAATATTCTGGATGGAGAGCCAGAGGAAGACCAAGGCGACGATGGAGTGAATCTGTGGCAGACACCCTTAAAGATCATGGGATGTCCCTCCTACAGGCCACACGACTTGCTGCAGACAGACACCTGTGTCTCCCCGCGACACCCCAGGGTACAAGCGGAAGAAAAAAGTAAAGTAAAGTAAAGTAAGCGTAGACCAGATACAAGTTGCGCTGCGGTCGTTTTTAAACACCCACTGAGTGATTGCCAGGAAACGGAATAAGCCAATAATGACACTCGACGATAAGTAGGATCGAGATAACCAGGGTACCCATCGATCAACTGATGAAAACTCCGGCCCAGAGAATGCATCGTTGAGTTTTTGTGCTTAAGAGTTCTGTTTCCAGGTTAGTGGGGCAAATTTGGTGTCTCCGCGTCAGTAAAGATAGAAGTGAGTCGTGATTAGAATGCTTCAGAAGATGGAGAGGGATCTTGAAAATGAACGAACCACTCGACTCCATGTCGGTCCTTTCAAAGTAAATAATAACTTCCACTTGAAGACGGGCGAGAGGTGGGGTGGGGGTAGAGTGGAGAGAGAGAGAGAGAGAGAGAGAGAGAGAGAGAGAGAGAGAGAGAGAGGGAGAGAAAGAAAGAGAGAGAGAGAGAGAGAGAGAGAGAGGGGGGGGGGGGAGAGGAGGGAGGTAATTCCTGGAAAGCCTTCATCTTTCCAGTGTTTATGGTTTAATGGCTAGTTCTGGGCTCCACGTTGACATAGATTCCTACGTGGTAAAGTCTATTCCATGAAGAGTACTGCCCTTCTTCTGGGATACCGTATCCCAGTCAGCCTCGGTTACCCCGACATGTACAATTGACACAGCCTGTCTGCCAATGAAAACTGTGCTTTAGTTTTAGTAAGAGTTTTACGGCAATTACAATACAACAAGGCCATATAAGTGCCGAAAATTAGAGGTGTTACGAGAGAGTAATAAAGACAAAATTGAAGCAGAGATAAGGACGATATTTTATATTTGACAGGAAAGAAGGAGCAAACCACACCAAAGCACCCTGCAACCACCCATACAAAATACAACTACTACTACTACAACTACTACTACTACAACTACTACTATTACTACTACTACTACTACTACTATTACTACTACTACTACTACTACTACTACTACTACTACTACTACTACTACTACTACAACAGCAACTGCTACAACTACTACTAATAATGAATAATTTAAAAAAATAATAATGACGATAATGATGATGATAATAATAGTAGTGGCATTTTATAAAGGGCTTATCCATGCTCTGCAGCACCTCAGCAGATTCCAAAAACACTCAGAATCATTCTCGGCTCCCCATGAGTCTTGCAGGGTAACCACAAGATTAAGCGCTCAAAATCTAACAAACTGACAAGATATTCGCTGTTTAAAGCCCGGCACCTACTCCCAATTTGGTAAAGTGAGGATATTTCGTCGTGTAAAGTGACTTTCCCAAGGACACATTGACAGGCCTCTGGCTGTTTTCGAACTTATAACCTTTCTGTTGAAAGACCAGCACGCTAGCCGCAAAGATCGCCGACGCTACTAAAATTAAATGATTGAAACCATGTCACTAGAGGGAAAGAGGGGAGGGGGGGGGGTGTTCGCTCAAATTTCAACTGAAGTATTCGCAATGAGGTCAAGTTCGTAGCTAACTATAACTCTGGGACATCTGTAGTTCTTAGCAAAAGATCAAACTGATAAACGAATGTGGGACAGAAATAGACAAAGCCAGAAAGATCGAACAGCTGAACGTTCCAATTCCTCTTTGTCAATTCGAAAATGCCTCTGTATAACGGACTATGCTGAGCTAGGACTTTGACCTTATTCTCGGGTATCCAGCTTCCGATCGTTTGAATCTACACCGCATGTAAGAACGACCCTGGTCTATTCTCCTTGACATGCATTTGAGAAGAGGTTCCCAACTCTTCTCCATAGCTTATAAGCCCCGTACCACACTTGCAGTTTGTAAAGAACCCCAATCTCCCCCCCCCCCCCCCCCCCCCCCCCCGTCTTTGGAGAGTTTGAAACAATTAGCAAGACAGTTATATTGAAAGTAGAAAACTATAACCAAGACAGTATTGGTGAAGTAAAACTATTAGCGAAACAGTTTGGGTAAACTCAAAATTTTTACCAACTTTTAACAAGACAGTTTAAGGAAAAGGAGAACATATTATTAAGAAATCAGGTCCAAACTTAGAAAGAGCCTTCCTGTACTTATGTCGCTCTGGTATATCTTATTTTTAAAAACAAGCAAAAAACCTCTCTCATTGCGCCTCTTGAAACATGGCTGAACCTTGCCCCGGGGGCCATCCAGCGTTGCTGCGTCTTCCTTAATGACTCCAGGAAAAATAAAAGAGGTCAGCGAGGCGACCCTGCATCAATCACAAGCTGACAATGCTGGATTCCAGCCCCAGCCATTAAATATTGACCGTATTGTCTTTAAAAGTTCAAATATTTTCAGGTCAATGCGGCACAGTTGTAGCGAACCTAGGTAATCGTTCGGAAATGAATTATTGTCTTAGAAATGATTTGGAGCAATATGAGACCGCAGGTTTTGGGTGTGGAGACGTTCTCATTTCCTTTTATTTTTCTTGATTATCCTTGAGCCTGATGCCTAGGAAATACGATCATGGCAGGGAGGGGGCGGGATGAAGGGCTAGAGCAGTGGCGTTTCTTTTCGCTCTGTACTTTTGGGATGTAGTTCGGTTGGGTACTAAGAGCAGTTCTTTGGTCGAGTTCTTTTGTTCGTTTTTTTCCCTCTACAGGGTTTCAGAAAGTACACGATTCTAAGTCTTCAACAAATTGAAAACTTTTGTGAAAACTGGCGTATAATGTGGTTTTTAGTGCAATAGATTCAAATTTATTGCTTGACGGTTCTGTATAATTTACCCCTGAATTCTACATATTAAGTACGAGTATTTGCCTCTAAATTATAAACATGTGAGAGGTATTGCCTTGCGTACGTGCACAGGATGCAGCCACGATAAAACTAGACAACGGGCTGTTTCAACTTGTGTGAGAGATAACGAGTTTGCTCCGTTCTAGGAGCAGACTCAGATATGTTCTGAAAGGCGTCAAGCGAAAAGGAAAATCGATAAATAAGAAACACGTTTGGAAATATTATCATCTCTAACTAGGAACATTTCTTTCTGGGTAATTGCACTTCTACACCTTCCCCCAAAACGTAGTCTGTAAAATGTATTCGCTAGCATGGCAACGCCACAAGAGAAATCTCACACCCAAGGTAACTCGCTAGATATTTTAAAACTATATTACTTCCTGCTAATACTTTAGCCAGTGTATGACCCTGACTGTCTCCGAGCAAAAGAGTAAAGTGTACTGTCGAATAAGCACCAGCACTTCGCCCAGGCTCTCAAGAGACCAGGGTTCCAACAACAACAACAACAACAACAACAACAACCTCAACCACAACAGCGAAAACATCAACTTCCCAAGAAGAGTTGAAATTCCTCCCCTCCCCCTCCCTTAACCCGTTTCCTTTTCTACCGGAATGACGTTTCTCTCTTAGCGCGGCCAGACTGGGGTTTATCTTGCCCTCCTAATGACCTAAACTGTGTCGATGGAGCCGTAATGTCTTGGAGAGTCCAAACAACACGCCTTTTTCTACCACGATTTTGAAACGGTTTCCAGTTTAACTTGGGTCTATGGTGTAGCAGTTAGCCCCTGGCTATCCACGCACGACACCCGAGTTCAGTTCGCGTTAGGGAGAATTTTCACCGAGTAATATAGATTGTAAAGCTGCAGAAAAGCTTGCTGTTGGGCTAGAATTTGTGCTACTCAAATTGCTATCTATTATTACCCCGGATTTGTCAGCCTTGATGACGTATCCCTGTCAACCCAGGTTGGCTCTGACAGTCAGGGTAGAAGTCCACTTATGAAAAGGAATAAATTGTGTAGTTTGCAACATAAAACACATACAATTAAAAAAGGGGTGATTTAGTTTTTAAGCTACAGTTGTCCATCTGATTTTTCTTCATCTAGATCTTACCCTTGATTCTGAAATGACGTTACAAATATTTTAGTATGCAAATGTGCACGCAGGTGTGTGTGGGGAGGGACAAGGGCATATGTGTGTGTGTGTGTGTGTGTGTGTGTGTGTGTGTGTGTGTGTGTGTGTGTGTGTGTGTGTGTGTGTGTGTGTGTGTGTGTGTGTGTGTGTGTGTGTATTCCCATGGATGCATTTGTGTGCATTCGTATTCCCAGATTTTTTAATGGGTATGCGTGTCTTAGTGTATGTGTGAGCTCACGAACGTAAGTGTGTTTATTTGTGTGAGTGTGCGTGTTTGATTTGGAGGGGCGGGGAGAAGAGAGCAAATAATGATATTATAATACAGGTATTTTCTGTTACCTCTTTCAACTCAAATGCGTTTTTAAAAAGAGTGGAAAAAACCTCAAAGTGTCGAGGTGACAACAGAATGTACGTGATAAGTAAGGCTCTTAACGTTACACTAAAAATAAAAGTTTGGAACGAGATTTTTACCTCCTTTTATTTTTCTTATGTTTTTTTTTTGGGGGGGGGGTTGTTTTGTTTATTTTTTTCAAAATCCAATAAGCAGATCGATCCTGTTCCGGGCCTAAAGACGGTTGGACAATTTCAATAACGGGCGGGGAGCGAATTAACTTCCTCCCATAATGTGAGTCAAGGGCACCGAGTTTCACGCTCATATATTACATTAGAGTAATCAGAAATGCACAGACACGCAGCCTGCTGATGAAATTATAGCTGTCAAGCTTTCTCTTTCGATTTCCTTTTTTCCAAATTTTAAGAAGAACGCGCTGTTTGCATTGGCTAATGAACCCAGTTTTAGAAAATCTTTCCGCCTGCAAGAAGGATGTGGGAACGACTAAAACAAAATTTAAGATAAATTAATGAGGCGAGTCGGCATTTTGCGAGTTTTGAAAATTAGTATAGCGTTTTTAAAACTTGTTTGGTACCTAGTTAGGAATTTCCGGAGCTCAGACATGCGGTGACATAATTTTCAACATTTAAAAAGGTTTGCCGTGAAAATGAATGTGCGTTAGCTGGGCATCTTTTAATGTTGTTTTACATAACTGTTCTAGTTTAAATTGAAAAATATAAACTTGTTTGGTACCAAGTTAGAAATTTCTGGAGCTTAGACATGCGGTGACATAATTTTCAAAATTTTGAAAGGTTTGCCGTGAAAATGCACGTCAATTAGCAGAAGATTGGCATCTTTTTAGGTTGTTTTACATAACTGTTACTGTCCTTGGCTTTCAAATTTCTTTTTGAAGTTTACTTACCTGAGTGATGGACTAATTTGTGGCGAGAAAGATTGGTCAGCATTACCTTGAATAAAGTTCATCTCTATCGTGTTTTACTGTTGTTTGAGTTTTCTTTTTTTTTTCTTTTACTTGTTCGTTTGGCTGATTGGTCAGTGGGTTTTTTGTATGTGTTTCTTTTGTGACTTTTGTTTCTTGTGATGTTTTTCTAGTTTTGTTGGGAGAAACGAGGAGGCGGAAATAAAATGAACCAAAAAGTAAAATCCATAAAACAACCATGTAAGCAATCAGAAACCTCTTCTCTGCATGGTTTTCAATTAAAAGTGGCAAAAGAAGGGTCTTTCAATGAACTTCTCTTGGGAGCATGCGGAGGTTTGGTTCCTATAAAATCTTTTATTAACCAATTTCCCTGGACAATCTACCCATCATCAATTTTGTATAACACGTCGATTTGTAGCTGTTTATGCTCCTCGTTGTTTTGTTTTGGGGTTTTCAACCGACGTACCAGATTAAATACGTATTCAGAATGCCTATTTCTCCTAATGTGATCGGAACCAAAACGAACATTTTTATTCAGGTATGCTTATAAAAATATTAATATATAGGCCTACAGCAATGGTTTCCATGAGTCTAGAATTGATTTAA
The DNA here is from genome assembly GCF_000002075.1 of Aplysia californica. NCBI lineage: Eukaryota > Metazoa > Mollusca > Gastropoda > Aplysiida > Aplysiidae > Aplysia > Aplysia californica. The sequence goes on from NW_004797500.1 coordinate 774,474, forward strand.
ATGTTCAGCGAGTGTACCTATGCCTCTCTCTCCTCTCTTTCTCTCTCTCTCTCTCTTTCATCTCTCTCTCTCTCTCTCTCTCTCTCTCTCTCTCTCTCTCTCTCTT
>NW_004797500.1:775686-777420 GCF_000002075.1 Aplysia californica
AATGATGATGATGATGATGATGATGATGATGATGATGATGATGACGAACATCCAGGCCTATACGAACATCTGATTAAACGTGATCAACCTTTTTCAAGTCTCAAGTTGTTTTTTACTTTAAAACATGTTAATTAGCCCCTTGGCCTGGCACCCACTTAGGTACTTCCGTCTAGCCTGTAACAACACATAATCCTAAGACCCTCTTCGTTAGGCCCATTTTCCTTCTGGTGTACAGCGCTCATTTAGTTTTTCTCTCAGCTGCTCCTGAGGAAGCCCACGATGCGAAACGTTGAGCTGTTAAACAAATCTTAAACATTTTCTATTGTATTGTTATTTTGTCTGAAATGCAAACAGGACTTTCCCTCCTACTCCTCTTATCAAACAATGATGATGATGATGATGATGATGATGATGATGATGATGATGATGATGATGATGATGATGATGATGATGATGATAAAGGTAACAGAAAACTGTGGTGCTGTGATAATAATTCGCTGTGTGCACCCTAGCACTCCTGGGCAAGAGAGGTAAGCGAACGGCCACTGGGGCGGAAGTGAGTCGGGGAATTCCCACAGCGCGGTGCACATTCGCCAATTACTTGCCTAATTGGTTAGCAGGAATAACAAGTCAACCAGACAGCCTATGGCATGCTGGGCGCTTTGAGATAGCTTTTCTAATGGCCGCTGATGGCGTTCTGGGTCAGTTTAAGTCAGTTGCCCAGAGCGACCCCAACGTACGGTTTCTGATATCTGCAGGTTCAAGGGCGAGCTGGGCAGGGTATTAAGACTACATGCACGTCTGCCCGATTTCGCAAGGTTCTTTTTTATTTGGAAACGATTGCGTTGGAAAAGCTTTTGTTATTTTAGTTTTTCGTTTTGTTTTTGTTTTTTGTTTTCTAAATTGAAAGCAGTTTGACTTCTTTGGAACTGACGAGAAAACATAATCCTTTCCGCGTAATTCACTCGTTTAAAATGTTTTTACAATAACATCAATAAAACACAATTAATCTAATACACTAACCAAAGCAATAATATATGAATGAAGTTCATACTAAACTAAACTAAGAAACTACAAACACATGCGATCAACCAACCATTTTTGGTCGCCTCTTTGCAGTGCTTTTTTAAAAAAAAATAGTTTCTTTAGTTGGGGTTATCGTGTCTAGCACACACTGCAGTGACCATCCATCAAAACGCCAAATCACCGCACACGCCTCACAGCAGACACTGTTGTAGGCCTCAACTCAATAACCACTCCGCCGTTGGTGAAAATGGTGAAATAGTATCGTTTTTACGTCCCTATCAATACTATTATGCTATTTAACCCTATCCAATCCTGTTTTACTTTCGCGTCCATACGACGTGGGGAACTCTGTTCTGCCATTTTCCAAAGAGGAAATTTACTCGCAAATCCGATCCGTACCCTTTGCATAGCAGTCTGACAAAATGGTCGTATTTTTTTAAATACTGAAAGTTTCGAAGATCTCTTCGTACTAGAAGTATTCTAAAATGTGAAGAATACAACCATGGGGTACAAAATGACCCCAGGGCGTACGGATAGGGTTAAGACCAAGGACACAACGTGTCTAGTAGCCTAACCTCAGAGCTATCGGCGTCACTCAGCCATTGGGAAACCCCGAAGCTCATGATAGAAAAATAAATACGAAACATGGTACGAGCAATGTCCTAATATAATCTCTCTCTCTCTCTTTCTCTCTCTCTCTCTCTCTCT
>NW_004797500.1:778611-782111 GCF_000002075.1 Aplysia californica
TTTTGTTATTATTATTACTATTATTACTATTATAACCATTGTTATTATCACCAGTAGCTGAAGCCTTTAAAAAGTGCAGTTCAGTCATTTGAAACGTTAGAAGACTATACATGTACCTGGGAAAGAAAATTAATGATGCTATCACAGAAAGAAAGACTTTTTGTTTTTCTTCGAACCGACCCCAGTAAACTCAAACAACCGGTGTCTGTGGTGTAACGGGTAGGTGCTTTGCTGTCGCATACAGGAGACCCGAGTTCAATTCTCGAGTAGGGAGAATGTTTATCGATTTTCTGGGTGTTTCTGGTGCGCTATCGAATCCCTGTCCTGTCAGCGCAGGTTAACCTTGACTGGCAGGTTCCAAGCGCGTCCCAGTCCCTGAAATAATCTAAACTGTGTTGATAGGTGCGTTAAACATACCTAAATCATTTTATTTTAAAATCGGAGACTGCTTAAGAGCATATTATGAACGCCAAGGGGTGAATGTCAACAGAGACGTCCAAACGAGGAATGAGGCTTACTCTATTCACCTGTCTTGTCTCAACGAGCACAAAGTCTGCTTCGACTATCAAGGCACCCCCGGAAATAGCAGTTCACAAGAGAGTGACAAACATACAGAAGAAGAGGAAAAGGGACGATCATAATTTTTTACTGCACTATTACAGTAAGGCAGTAGCCTATCCCCTTGCCTAAGGTTATTTTTACGAGTTCAATGGCCAGACTTATTACAGTCAAACCTGCTACCTGCTCTAGCGACACCTGTCTACGGCAATCACCTGTAAAAACAACTACTTCCTACTTCCTTCCCTCACTCGACCCTGCCCCCCTACCACTTCACAACCTCCTTGCGAATTGTCTATACCATGTTACACTGTTGAGAGGCACACTGTCTAAGGTCGACCACTCATCTGTTCGACCTGTTTTTGGACAGGTTTTACTTATATGTCTAAGTCATCAACGAAGTACATTAAGGTAACGCCTGACATTCAGGGTATAAATAAAATATTATCGGCAGTGTACGACTATTAATAACCAGAATCAGCTTAATCACGAAAGGATGCCTAGTTTCAGAAGCGGAAGAAAAAGGGTGTCAGTGCTGAACGCTTAGTGCAATGGGGGGTTTTTCCACAAAGGAAGCACCTGTAGAAACAACTCGTTTCCAGATTCCGTTATGACAGAATTTTTCACCTGGTCACTCTGACCGAAGGCTTTAAACTGGGGAAATGATCATAATAATTACAGTAATAATAATGATAATAATAATTCTCTTTCTTCTTTTTTTTTTGGTAAAAAAATGTATTTACTTTCTTAAAATAATTTTAAAACTATTTTTTATACTTCTTTTTAATTTTTAATTTAATTTAATTTAATTTTTTTTTGGGGGGGGGGGGGATTATGGCTATGTTGGAAGGAAAGACCTTTGAGATTTTAAATAGCTTTTGTTAATAGTTTGCAGTTTTTGAAGTTCTCAAAATGTCTAGACCTTGTCCACATCAGAAGGAATGGGCCGTGCATTACTAGATAGAAATGAAGTCGGAAATACCAGTAGAATCTGCTCTAACAGCAATCTTTACATGACAATCACCTGTGCAAACGGACACTTCCTATTTCATCCCTTGCGTATTTTTCCAATTATATTGTCTCTATGTAAGACGGCCACCTGTGTAGTGCAACAACTTTTCTTCTAGTCAATATGTTGCCATCTTTAGACGATTTCATCTGTATACAACTGTCTTTCTTTAACCCTATCCGTACGTCGTGTTTTACTATCGTATCCATATGGCGTGGGAAAATTTACCATGCGCTATGCATAGCAGTCTGTCAAAATGATTTTATGAAAAATACTTAAAGTTTCAAAGAAATCTTCGTTAGAAATATTATAAAATGTGAAAAATACAACCCTGGGGAATACAAAATGACCCCAGGGGATACGGATAGGGTTAATATACGTGATTTTACGCCCCAATCAACATAATTTAGATAATTGAGGAGCAGCACACGACCGTGCCTGTAAAAGCCAACACGCACTGAAAAAGATACAACATTCCAGGAAAAAGATCGAGATACTCGATAAAATGCTCCCCACTCGGAATCGTACTCGGGCCTCCAAATTGCGACACCGAAGTACTGAAAAGCTACGCTACAAATGTCTTAAAACAGAAAAACTTGTTCGTCGAAAATTAGATTTTACAAGACAGGCAGAACTCCCCCACCTCCCAACCACAACCCAAACTGTGTGTGTGTGTGTATGTGTGTGTGTGTGTGTGTATGTATGTACGTGTGTGTGTGTGCGTGTGTGTGTGTGTGTGTGTGTGTGTGTGCGTGCGTCAACTTAACTAAACCCTGGTCGATTTACTGAGGTCAGCGCTAAGTACTTAAGGAGTAATTGATTAATATGTCTTTTGTAATAACAATATTGATTTGTAATTAGGTCACAACGAATATTTTCGTAATCCCAAAACAACCTTAACTTACTTGATCAGCTATAAAACCACGACAGAAAGACACGCCTTTTATAAGGGTTTCTCCCTTTTATATAAAAAAAAACCCCGCTACTTTACCTAATTACGCAGAATATACGGGTTTTACTCATAAGAAGGCAGAGATGCCAGCCAGTTAAAATGTCTGATTAATCTAGAGGATTAAAGACGTTCTTTTCAGGAACATTTCAAGCTTTATCTTAACAGCCATCGTTTTCGTGAAGTTGATCATTTATTGTTCAGGTACATATTGACTTTTTTTTGCGTTGTTTTTAACATGTAACTGTCCACCCATTGGCACATTGTTGAGCATTAGCATTTTAGACCCGGGCTGCTTTTGAACCATATCTTTGCACACTCTTGAAAGTCTTAGGAAAAAGGCTTAACAAAGCAAAAGAGCGCCTACACACTCTAATCTAGCGAGAAAGAGATCACTTGAACAGGATTCGACTGAAACTCTGCTAAGAGCTTCAAACCAGTTTGTTATTTCTGCTAATCTTCATAATAGCTTTTTATGATCGTAGACAGACGGTCTACTGTTGAGAACCTGAAATCTCACGAACATACCTTTATCTCGTTTAATAGAATGAACAGAAAGATGAAATGGCTTGATAACATTTCGTTCAATTATCGAAGTTGAATGCCCTGCCGAACACAATTGAGGCCATTATGAGGACAAAGGATTTCATAGCTTCTTGTCAGGATACTGAACTCAGAGAAAATCCACAGGGAAAAAAGTACAATTGTATATTATCTAGAATCGAACCAAAAACTTTCAAATGTTTGCTTCGGCTGATAAAAAATGATGTGACTGGCCAACAGCCTGATAGTAGAAAAGTGGATATTTTTAAAGGGAAATGATTAGATGTGGAAAGACTACAAAGCTTGACAGTCATCGTTTTCATGAAGGTGAGAGAGGAAGAAAATGATCATGATCCATACTTAGAGAAGGAAAAGAGAGAGAGAGAGAGAGAGAGAGAGAGAGAGAGAGAGAGAGAGAGAGAGAGAGAGAGAGAGAGAGAA
>NW_004797500.1:783570-787361 GCF_000002075.1 Aplysia californica
CTCTCACATTCAAATACATTCGTATTCTGTGTTTGCGGTTCGTTCATTACTCAGAAATACGTTCTGAATGCATCATGGCTGACGTCTGTTGATAACAAGATACACGTGTGGAGCATATTTGTCTTGCTGACTGTAAGAACAACTCTGTACCTGGGGCCATACGTGTGCAAGTAGCGAGTTGTCGGATAGGAGATGCATGTATTTGAGTAGGAAAAAATGTTTGAGTCATAGTCTCGTTCATAGTGGTTGGGTGAGTGGGATAAGGTGGATGTATCTGTGGGTAGGGGGTGGGGGTCTCAGAGTGTGTGGGTAGATTTGTGTCTTTGGCTGGGTCATGGGGACTGACTCCCAAAAACGACAGTGGGTTTTTTTTTTTTATCCTTATCCCTGGTCACAACTAATGAGACAACTGCAGCTCCCTCGATAGCTCTGGCACTGACAACCAGCACAAATCTTGTGAACGAAAAGAAAGAAAAATTTATTTTATTTTTTTTTAAATTCAGTATTTCACAATACACTGACACCATTCCAAACAAAGTTGACAATAAGTAAAAATTCGGCTAATCTGAAGTTTCCCATGAGGTTTTATTTTTCAGAATCTTTTGTAGATTGGGATTTTGGGGTGTGTGGTTTTCTGGAGGAGGGTGTCTACAAGATGTTAGTGACATTTCTTTCTCTCTCTCTCTTCTGTCTTGCCCTTTTTAACTCCTTTTTAACTCCCAGTGGAGCACAGGCCATCAACAACATTACTCCAGCGAAACCTGTCCTGAGCATCCTTTCCCCCCTTTTTCAATTTCCGCTTGTACCGCTCGCCTCCATGTCATCTCTTCTTTACTGAAAGGTATTTTTACGACTGAGCATGTCACCCCGCTGGGTTCGGAGGAAAAATATTCTCAGAAGCAAATCAAATATCTAAACCAGTTAAGATTCGAACCTAGACCTTTCGTGTCTTGGCTAAGATTATCACGGTCTACCACAACATCCGAGATCATCATTAATAATCTTTGGCGCAAAAAAAATCCAATTTGGCGAAAGTGAGATGAAATGTGAATAGTGAAAAAGATCAGATATCAGCTCACCCACATAAAACTTTGTCGAACGTGAGGATTAAGTCTCTCAACGCACGCTATCATGTTTTATTTCTTATTAACTACTCTTACCTAACCTAAACCAGGACGTTCGAGCTCACTGACCGATCTGAATTACAACTGTGACAAACGCAACTAGAGACGATGATGATTAAATGTCCTTAATATTATTAAAGTGCTTGCTCGTGCTCGCATTGTCTCAGACTCAGCGTATGTTGAAGATTTTGTAATAGATTACTTTGTCATTCCGCGGGGTGAAACTGTAGTCAGCCTTGTAGACTGTTCACCCAAACGTTGCTGAAGCGCTTCCATGCCTGTTTGTACGAGAAGAAAACGTTTTCATTCAAGAGAGTTTCGAATAAAGCAGACTACATTTTCCATTATGAAGATTTAGCAGTTGCACAAGTTGCAAATATGAATAATGTGCATGTCCATGCTGTACAAACCAGCAGAAAAAAGCACCAATGAGCAGTTTGTGAGAACACGAGTGAGTACGATAGTAATTGAACGTCCACACAGCAGGGAAGAGGTCAAGATCTTGACTCTGTCAGTGACGTAATATTCAGTTTGTGCAGACTTCCTAGTGAGAATTCTTTTACAGCAAGTTGAAGACAGATAGTCGCTGCCTTAGAATTGAAAAGTTGTATCTGAGATGTTTTACCGTTTTGAGTTACTACGGCAATGAAATCAGAACCCAAAAGTTCTTTCTGAGATGTTTTACCGTTTTGATTTACTACGACAATGAAATCAGAACTGAAAAGTTCGATTTGAGATGTTTGACCGTTTTGATTTACAACGACAATGAAATCAGAACCCAAAAGTTCTATCTGAGATGTTTTACCGTTTTGATTTACTACGACAATGAAATCAGAACTGAAAAGTTCGATTTGAGATGTTTGACCGTTTTGATTTACTACGACAATGAAATCAGAACCCAAAAGTTCTATCTGCTTTATCAAAATCGTAAGATTTTATTAAGGAGCCGTTATCAAGATATATGCGAGGCAGCGTGGTGGAATCAGGCTCTCGTCAATTTTTGGGCACATGGAGTTATTGGTATCATTTAAAAGCTTGTTCAATTGTCTTTATTTGGATTAAAAATATATCCGTTTATCTTAAATACAAGTCGAGATATTTGAGAATGAAGGAGGTGGGGATCACCTGTATTCAGAGGTAAAATTAGTGAGAAAATGGCCTCCAAAGATTCATTATTTCCTCAGCTTAAGAGTTCGTGGTAAATGAAAATGTACATCTTCTGTGTGTTAAATCAACGTTTTTCAGAAAAATCCACAGAGAAATGAGTTCTTAAATGGGCATGAAAGGTGTTGAGCCCAAAAAACAAAAATTTTATTAAAATTCCACAAACCTGCGGAAAAATGCAAGTTTCTTCACTTTGATTATTTTGACGAGAGCCTGATTCCACCACGCTGCCTCACATATAAAGAATTGCATCTGAAGAAGCTTGACATTTTATGAAACTCAAATTTTTAAATTCAAGTTTCTCCAAACTAGGCTCTGAGCAGATAGAACTTTGTAACTCTGAGATAGCATGTCGTGTTTAGGCTCCGGACTCGCCTTAGTCTAACGCTGTGTCCTTGACAAAGGCACTAGACGTGAACTATACCATTCGGCTGGGTCCTATCGGAGATGGACCTTAAATTCGAAGGTACCGCTCTTGGATTAACCTCATTGTATTGAAAGAGACGTTCAGCTTTTACAATTTTCTTTTCTTTCCAGAGTTGAAGAGAGGGAAATGTTTACAAAGAGCACAACTTGTTCCCCGGAGAAGTCACGATGTTCATTGTCTAGCGTGTCTCCCGTGAGGTTTTTACTGTGAAGGACAACACGCGGGTACAATAGAAAAGGTCAAAAGCTGGAAAAAAACCACGACAGACAGTGACAACGGAGGGTGGTGGTGGGGTGGAGGAGGGGAGGGGGAAGAAGCAGAGATGTGGGCGGGGAGGGGAAGAAGAAGGACATATTAGGGCGCCCGACAAGGACTCCAAGAATCCGATCGTTACAGGGGCGTGTAGATGGATTGAAAGGGTTTTGGTGTTCTTTTGGTTACGATTTGTTTCGTTGCGTCACCTTTCAAGGTTTACTCTCGTCTGGAATAGATCGATCTCCCTTTAAACCTAAGAATACTTGATCACGATTAGATAACGAGACGTTACACAAACTGAAACAAGAGCTGGCCAGCTGATGTTTCTTTACTAAATTATGAACAACATGATAGTTTTATGTAAGAGTTTTGATGGGGGAATATTACTCGTAGGAAGACGAGGAATGAATACTTCCAACGTACTTAATAACTTAGTCTGGGCGAAGCCTAGCGAGTAACTTGAGCTTTAGCTAGTCAAAGACCTTGTTGAACCAATAACTCTGAGATTATAATTGAACTGGGGATAAAATGACCAGTGATATCATTTCCAAATGTGCTAGTTTTTAAGACTTTTGCCTTGACCAGAATAAATCAAGCACCAGCGTCTGAGGTGTAGCTTGTCGCTTCGCTTTCCCAGACAGGAGACCCAAGTTCGATTCCCCAATATGGTGAATGTTTATTCAGTATCTTTGTCTTTTTGATTAGATGTTGTATCCGTCTGAGTTCAGGTTGACCCTGTGAAGCCTGTGTCATAAATGACCATATGTGTGTGGATGGGGACGTGAAAAACCTACAATAAAAAATAACATTTCATAACGTGT
>NW_004797500.1:791347-794286 GCF_000002075.1 Aplysia californica
TCTCTCTCTCTCTCTCTCTCTCTCTCTCTCTCCTTTGCCTTTTCCTATATCTTAATGACAGCGTGCAAGACGGCCACCTATCTAAGATGACAACCAGTCTGCTTGACAATGGTTGATCGTCTTACACAAATTTTACTGTTCTGTACTTATAAAAAGATACAGAATGTTTCAGATGAATTTGAAAAAAAGTTCTATTTTTATTAGTCAAAAACATCTACCTGACCAGTAGTATGTGATGTTGCGGTTAGGCAGTTCGCTGTTGCAGGGAGGAAACGCAAGTTCCATTCCCGAAGGAATAGAATGTATATTATTATCGAGCATCGCCTTCTATCTCGTATGTTGTTAATCCTTCTCTTACGGGTTGGCCCTGGCTAGCGTGACCGAAGTTCCCCTCAAAAACGATTTAAATTGTGTTAATTAGGGCATAAAAACACCTACATTAGTTGTTTGTTGTTTTTTTTAGGTACATTCTACCAGGGCCAGATCAAAAGTACAGGACTTTTCTCCCTCAGGGGACAGGGGCAGCAATATATGTGAGGCAGCGTGGTGGAATCAGGCTCTCGTCAAAATTATCAAAGTGAAGAAACTTGCATTTTTCCACAGGTTAGTGAATTTTTATCAAATTTTTGTTTTTTGGCTCAACGCCTTTCATGCCCATTAAAAAACTCATTTCTGTGTTGATTTTTCTGAAAAGTGATGATTAAAGGCATAAAAATGTAAATTCTAAGTTACCACAGGCACTTAAGCTAACGAAATGACTAATCTTTGATGTCCATTTTCTCACTAATTTTACCTCTGAAAACAGGTGACCCCCACCTCCCTCTCTCGTAAATATCTCAACTTGTATTCAAGATAAATGCATATTTTTTTCATCCAAATAAAGACAAGTGAACAAGCTTTAAGATGATACCAATAACTGTACATGTCCAAAAACTGACGACAGCCTGATTCCACCACGCTGCCTCACAATTACCACTACAAACGACCCCTTCCCATTTCCCTCCCTGCGTTTGTTGTTGTTGCTGTTGCTGTTGTTGTTTATGTATTTGTTGTTGTTGTTGTTGTTGTTGTTTTTGTTGGTATTGTTGTTTTGGTTTGTTTTTTTGTTTTTTTACATGACTGCACTTATTTTTGCATTTGTTTTTTACTTGAAATAGCACCGTGTTAGACACAAACCTGTTTAATACGGCTAGGTTTCTTCTTGACAATGGGCGTTGTTTTAGACAAGTTCAACTATAGTGCGGTCAAAAATTCGTTTCACAACTTATCCTCAAATATCTTTTTTCCGTCTGAATCAATGTCTTTATTACTTTGTACATCAGTTTGCTTCAAGTTATTTTAAATTAATCATACTTTTTCACTACAATTGAGGCTAGATTTTTAAAATTTTCGTCATAAATTTATAATATGAAATATTACAAATCTCCTCACGCAGAAAATGGAATTGTTCACAGCACTTCCCACTTCTCCCACACATTTTGCGAACGCATGTAGCTTACGTCACAGCTCACAAATGACACTTTTTATTGGCAGAACTAGTTAGGCTACAACTACAAGAAATTCATTTCATAGTGAACACTTTTTTAAACTAAAAGATCTAAAAAAAATATGTACAATAAAAATAATCTCGTGATTAGAAAAAAATGACGGACTTGTTTTTAAAAGCGATATTGCCCCTGCTGTAAAACATTTAAATTCATAAGAAAAAATCCACTGGGATGTTTTTTATTAGTATCTATTAAAGTATTTTCTAGAATACAGCTAACAGGTGTTTACAAAAATATTGATCTGTTAAGACAAATTGATACAAGTCACTGTGCAAAACTGGAGAGTTTCTGTTCAATAGTTGAGGAGATATTTGGCAATACGTTGCGCCACGAATTTTTGACCGCACTCTATAATATGATCTGTTCTCTGCTGTCTTCCTTCCCCGCGGGTGTCACGTTCATATATTGCACTTTTACAGAGCAGAACCGAATTTTACAGAGCAAGCAAGAACCGTGTTCAATAAGTGCAGTCTTGTTACTCTCATCTTCTTCACGTAACGGAGAGAGAAACACCGTCACGTCCCTGACAGCTAAAACCGTTAACTCAATTCCCGATCGCTGTACTCTTATCTGGAGCTGGTGTATCTTTTTCAAGGGAGATATGATTATTTTTGTAACACGAGGCATACATTTCATACCCCCCCCCCACATTTTTTCAAAAATTCTCCGCTCCCCGGTTTTCAACGGTGGCCTACATTCATTGCTTCACGTAAGTCAAAAAGCAGGCGTCGTTTACCGTTCTGTTGTTTAAAATACCAGTACCTTTGTTTGTTGTATGGCGGTTGTAGGCGCTTCCTAGTCGCACGCAAAAGAGTCCCGAGTTCGATTCCAGAGCGGGGAGGGAGATGCTTTATCGAGTAATTCTGTCTTTGCCAGCCAGTCTGCACCTACATTAGAGGGATGACGCGGCAGGTGAGCACAGACCCGTGCTGTTTATTTGTTCACGCCAGGACTGACTCTGGTAGTTTACGCTCAACTCTGTCAGCGAGGATTCAGGAAGCGTTCAAGTTTGCAGTCGATAACCCCCCCACCCCCCGCCCCTCTCCTGCACATACACGCCCCCTTCCCGTTATTTTCTCTCTGTATCTGTCTTTGTTTCTATCTCTGCCTCTTTATCTGCCTTTGCCTCTCTCTCTCTCTCTCTCTCTCTCTCTCTCTCTCTCTCTCTCTCTCTCTCTCTCTCTCTCTCTCTCTTTCTCTCTCTCTCCCTCTCTCTAACACGCACACGTACATTCTCTCTCTATCGTTCACTCTCTCTCTATCACACTTTCTCTTTCTCTCTCTCTTTCTCTTTCTCTCTCTCTCTCTCTCTCTCTCTTTCTCTCTCTCTCTCTCTCTCTCTCTCTCTCTCTCTCTCTCTCTCTCTCTCTCTCTCTCTCTCTCTCTCTTTCT
>NW_004797500.1:794386-796645 GCF_000002075.1 Aplysia californica
CTCAAACAAACGTAACTCTCTAAAAACAAAAGAAACACATTTTTTAAATCACCAAAACAAAATTTTTCAAAACCAATGTGTGCGAGCATGAGTCGACTTGCCTGGGTCGCCAAAGGGTGCGAGTGAGATTCAGAACGAGCGTCATCAACTTCCGTTGTAAAGCAATTAAGCACTTCCGGTTCCTTCTCGCCTCATTGGTTTGAAACGAGTAAAGAGAAAGGGAGGAAGGATACATGGGAGATTATCAAATGGAGTTTCGCTGCCAAATGCTCATGCTTTGAGAGGTATTTTAAAAAGTTAAACGCTGTGAAACCGTGGATATGTGAAAGAAAAGTTTGGGCTGGAACTTTGTGTGTAGGTATTGTAGCTGTGGCAAAAGGTGTTTCTCTGATTGCTGTAGCGTGAAAGCAAGTCCTTAGCCATAGCAATTAGTGACTCTGTCTTTAGAAGGGGTTTCGACGTTTATACAAATATCAGAAGGAGATTAGGAGATCTTTGAGTCTGGATAAGAAGAAGAGACAAGAATGAGCTGTGCTTTAACAGAGGCCACATGGTGTCATTGCTTTTCCATAATATAAATGGCATTATTTGTCACAATGCAGAGCTTAGGAATGAATTATTTATTTTTGAAGGCACCAGCTTGCAATTAAGCAATAATAGGCATAGAAATTATTTACTTTGGCAATCTGTTGAGATGTACAAAGCAGCAATAAAAAATAAAAATCTATGGCAATTTCCTATTCAGTAGCGTCTGTAGCATGCGCTCAAGAAACAGTTTGCGGACATTCAATTTCTGAAAGTTAAAAACCAAACAAGAAAATATACATGATATGCGCACTTTTGTTAATGATAAATAAACTAGTTTTCTCTCTTCTACCATCAATGACTTATTTCTAGAGGCACCAGCCATCCATGCCCAGGCGCTGTTTTAGCCTTCTCTCTTCCTCAATGAACGGCTTGTTGGCATTCACAAAGTTCGGACGTCAGTTGCACTGCATCATTGAACCTGCGTGATCTGGCCGCTGAGCTAGTTTGTAGACACAGAATGCGACGGTATAGAACTAATAGAATAATGTTGACGGAGAACATTTGAACAGATGAAGAATTAAGGGCAACAGGAACTATGGAAGAAGACGTTAGAAGGTAAGTTAAGGACAGAGGGAATACAGTAATTAGAAAGACTGAAAGGATAAAAAGAAAGAGAAAAATATAAAATAATTAACAATGATGACTCTAATATTAATAGCATCAAATCATACAATTCGTAAGGAAGTGCAGTAGAGAGGTCCCTTTAACAGGACATTGGAGTGGAAAAATATGTAAAACACTTAATTGTGCCAGGAAAGGAATCGGAGTAAACAATTCAATATTATACACATTACGCAGAGAAGTTGGATTCTACAGTACACACTCCTGGAAAGCAGTAAAGAAGTGAGAAATAATAACAGAGCATACACAATGATTTGTTATAAAGAATTATGTTTAAAAAAATAATTTAAACAACACTAGAGAGAATGTAAAGTAGAAACCTTTGGAAGAGTTGCGCAGGTTGAGTGGCGAATGATGGGGAAAGTGGGCTGACGTCCATTATTCTATTATCTCCCATGTCTTCTGCTCTTCTTTCTTAATCCTATCCGTACACCCAGGGGTCATTTTGTACTCCTGGGGTTGTATTCTTCACATTTTAGAATACTTCTAGTGCGAAGATCTCTTTGAAATTTTCAGTATTTCTCAAAATATCATATTGAGAGACTGCTATGCAAAGCGTACGGATCGGATTAACGAGTAAATTTCCTCTTTGGAAAATGGTGGCACAGAGTTCCCCACGTCGTATGAATACGATAGGAAAACACGACGTACGAATAGGGTTAAGCTGTAAAACAAAAGTAGAACCTACCTAACCAGCACAAACATTCAGTAAACATAAGTTCAAAGAGTTATTGTATTATCGTCGCAGACCTAGGCTCACTGATCCTAGTACGGCAGTTTTATTTGTCAAACACGCAGAATAAAGCACAAACTTTCTGACTCGCACCGTTCAGATTGAGCGATGCTTTTCAACCCCCGTTAGGTTATGTATGAAGCGACAAGTAAGTTGTGACGCCTGTACGCGATATCACATGACTAGGAACGGAGATGGCCAATGAAATAGCCGGTAGACGAAATCCTACCTGATCAAACTCTGAATCTACACTTGGGAATTTCTATGCCTAACCCTGTGCATAATTTATGTTACACTACAACCCCCCCACCCCACCC
>NW_004797500.1:797214-797904 GCF_000002075.1 Aplysia californica
TGTTTTGTTTTGTTTTTGTTTTTGCTATTTTTTAATTTTTTTTATTTGATGTGTTTGTTCATTTTGCTTTATATTCTTTGTTTTGTTTTGTTTTTCTTTTCTTTCCGACAAAAAGAAATTAATAAGCTAGCACCGCGAAACAACAGTGCACATATTATATAACACAAGTAAGATACCCAGCATTATTTTTTTCAATTTCTATCTTTAGTTTCAGAGTCATAACTGGGCCATACCTTCTCCTCGGAAAACTCGTGATAAATAAAAGAAAAGAAGTGATTCATCGTTTTAAAACTGCCACCAACATTATAGTCTAGTGCGTCTTCAGGCGTTGTCGATTTACCTGAATGCGCGTCGTTAAAGAGAATCAGACTTGGATCTCCTTTTGTTCCCGTGTCCTGATTTTGGAGCAGATATTTGTAGGTATGTAAAATTCTGAAATTATGCAAACTGAGCCCAACAACGTGAAATTATGCGATTCTGTTAATTTTTTTTTATGATAAAGGAAAATAATCAGAAATTATACAAAAATGATCAAAGTTTACTAAATTATGCGGGGTGAATAAATCCCACGGGACAGGTAGGTTTCGTAAAATGTGTTGAAATATTGCAAGTTGTTATGTCTCAGGGAGAACAAACCAAGAAGAACGAAACAATAAAAAGGTGAATTGTTTAGTCGGTGATGCTGCTGCT
>NW_004797500.1:798004-800308 GCF_000002075.1 Aplysia californica
GCCGCTGCTGCTGCTGCTGCTGCTGCTGCTGATGATGATGATGATGATGATGATGATGATGATGATGATGATGATGATGAGGAGGAGGAGGAGGAGGAGGAGGAGGATGATGATCATGATCATGATCATGATGATGGTCTCGTATTTGTGACGTCGAATTGCCTTACTGCAACACCACAGATGCCACTCATCTGTGGATATGTTGACATTTCGAAAAGGAAATTATAATTATGATAATAGCTTCCTTGCTTTGAAACAGAAGTCACGTCTTCTAGGTACAACCGTTAAACAAAACATCCTTAGGCGTTGGTGAGATCACAATGACCTGGAAATATCTCGTCGGTCATATATATGGAATATTTCTTCTTTCTTCTTCCTTTTCTTCCCTGCAGTTAAAATGAACGGTAGCTCTATATTTTAAGACACGGGTGGTCAGAGGGTGTCACTGGTAGGTCCTACATCTTTACTTTCCCTCTGCTGTTTCTGTTTATCTGTCTGACTTACTTTTCCCCAGCTCTATATAACCATTTTATGATTACGTCGATATGCTTCTCAGTGAAGATATCATTACTCAAACAAACACGCCTTATGACTGGTGTCTGTGGTGTAGTGGTTAAGGACCAAGATGAAGGATGTAGGAGGAGACCCGAGTACGATTTCCGTAAGGGGAGAATTTTTATCTAGTATATTCGGTCTTTGTGGTGGGATACTGTATCCCTCTCAGCCCGAGTTTGAGCGCCTCCTAATTGAATTTAAAAAATTGTGTTAATGGGGATGTAAAAACACCTATATTAAGAAGATATAAAAATACTTCTTCCTCTTTATTCAGTTCAGTGGGAATGACATGAGACAATTGTTTTACCATACCGTGCAAATCAAGACAGTGGGTCGTAGGTGGGTGTTTTGGTGTGGTTTGCTACTTCTTCGAGGGTGTCAAGGAAACCTTGCGAAAACATAATATGTGAGGCAGCGTGGTTGGATCAGGCTCTCGTCATTTTTGGGGCAAGTACAGTTATTGGTATCACCCTAAAGCTTGTTCATTTGTCTTTATTTGGATGAAAAGATATCCAGTTATCTTGAAGACAACTCGAGATATTTATGAATGAAGGAGGTGGGGGTCACCTTTTTTCAGAGGTAAAATTAGTGAGAAAATGGCCGCCACAGATTAGTTATTTCCTTAGCTTAAGAGTCCGTGGTAATTGAAGATTTACAATTTCTATACCTTTAATCAAAGCTTTTCAGAAAAATCCACACAGAAATTAGTTCTTTAAAGGGCATGAAAGGTGTTGTGCCAAAAAACAAAAATTTGATAACAATTCACAAACCTGCGGAAAAATGCAAGTTTCTTTGCTTTGATTATTTTGACGAGAGCCTGATTCCACCGCGCTGCCTCCCATATCACAACTGAAAGAGTTGTAGAGCTGGTCTACCAAAGAAAACTGCATCTCCCCTCGACGCTTAACGGCCACAGAAGATGAAAAAAGTAAAAGTAAAAGTAATTAAGTAGATTTTACGTTACCTTCGACACAATTTAGATCATTTAGGGAACGGGTTTCGAATATTATGTCTGTCGGGGCCAGCCAAAGATGAGAGAGATCTAGCGTGGGTGGGTGGCGGGTGCTCTGGTGTGGTTTGCTCCTTTTCTCCCCTTTTTCTGTTTTATGCTTGTTGCTCTCATGTAACACCTCTAATCTTCTGGCGCTCAAATGAACGTATGCAGTTGCGAGCGCCGTTAAACCTCTACTAAAAAATCTAAATTTAAAAGAAGAGATCTAGCGTCGTCACCAAAAGAACGTGATACTCGATGAAAATGTTCACCACAGGGGAATCGAACTCAGATCTGTTTGTGACGTCAAAGTGCTTAACCAAAATACCCCAGACGCCATTCATGTATTTCTATTGACATTTTGACATGGATTGAATATGATAATAATACATGCATTTTTAACGGCTTACAAGATCAAAGTTGTATGTTATGTGCATTTAATCAATCTTAAATCCCATCCAGCGGCTTGTTTACTTCAAAAGATGACAGGGGAAAATCTACTTAATCGATTTGGTGTATTCATACGCCAAGTCTTGTCGCTTCATCTCACTTCATCTCACTTCTTGAGACGAACATCTGTTCCGCACCCCCCACAGTTTTGTTTACAACACTCGAGCAAAATACGCAACGGGATACGTACGACCCTGGCCGACGGGATGGGCTTCACACAAAGAAGAAAATGTACAGTTTGTGTGTGTGTGTGTGTGTGTGTGTGTGTGTGTGTGTGTGTGTGTGTGTGTGTGTGTGTGTGTGTGTGT
>NW_004797500.1:801605-803937 GCF_000002075.1 Aplysia californica
CGGTGGGGGGTGGGTGTATGTACATCAATGGACGTTTCTTTTTCTTTATAAAGCCACCAAACTGACTCTGATGTGCCTGTCCCATGATTCGGGCTGGCGAAATCCTACGGGGGGTCACCATCTGTCTGTTCACTGGGACAGAAGCTTTGTATAACTAATGTGTATTTTGTATTAATACGTTCAAATGTCTGTGTGTATGTTCATGGCGTGGGTGGGTTAGGCCCGTTGGGCTCGCAACCAAAAGGTCGATTGTTCGAACACCATCAGGAGCCCGATGTTTGTATCCTTGTGAAAGGCACTTTACACGGGTTTTTCCTCACTTCATATTGGTGGGAACGGGTACCTGGCTACAGATGGCGAAAGACCGTCTCAGTTTGTTAATGTCTGAACGCTTAGTCCGCTTATTGAACGAATAATATTATGCATATTATTCTTTCCAAGTAGCTGAGAAAATTTCTGAGTATTCTAGGGTCTTAGGTTTAGTCAGAATTTTACGGCGCTGGCAACTGTATAAGGTTACATTTTTATGAGTGCGCTGAACGTTAGTTGGTTGCATTCACAACAATTCATAGCTCGGCTTGGTTTAGATCAAAATTTGTATTTAAATGTTTAAAATGTGAGGTGAAATCTGTTTTAAGCTGGGTCAAATAATAGCATTAACTACCGCAAGTGATTAGCATGGTAACGAGAGAAAAGTATAGGAAATAATAGAAAGCAGCTTGCACTAATCACAAGCAAGAATGTAGCAAGCTATAAGCGCTCTACAGTCCATTAGTATTGCTACTAACTAGATCTAGGTCTTCCTCCTTAGATGTTAAAGGTCATCACCAGTCCATGATGGACGAGCTATCATACTATATTTTAGGCAGCGTGGTGGAATCAGGCTCTCGTCAAAATAATGAAATAGAAGAAAACAGCAGTTTTCTCCCTGCTTAGCAATTTTTATCAAATTTTTGTTTTTTTGTCTCAACACCTTATAATATGTTCATTTACAGACACATTCCTTTGAGGATTTCACCAAAAATGTTGATTAAAGGCACAAAAATATAAATTTACAGTGTCCATGGACTCTCCAGCTTTGGAATTTACCAAGCTTTGGCGGCCATTTTCTCTCTAATTTTACTTCTTAAACCAGGTGACCCCCACCTCCTTCAATCCAAAATATCTCCTCTTCTATTGAAGATGGATGGGTAATTTTTTCATTGAAAGCAAGACAAATGGACACGCTCTAAGATGATACCAATAACTCAATATGCCCGAAAATTGACGAGAGCCTGATTCCACCACGCTGCCTCACATATCGTTATTACTGTTATAAAGTACATTGTCTTGCTGTTGAGTTGGAACATGAGCTATACAACAAAATGCTATTTATAACCATTCATTTATATAATTTCGGTAACAGTCAGCATGAAATCTTTGTAAGTGAACAATAAATCGCTGTCCAAAACTGGATATTTATAATGACAATTTTGAGATGATGTATTTAAAAATGACAAGTGTTTTATGATCATCACTCTCAAGATAAAACGGCCACCATTGCAAAAGTTAGGCCTAATCTTTTTCCCCCCCATCGAGTCGCAGAATCGTCACAGGCGAACCCAACCTGCTAATCTAAATAATCGGCCTAATTTCCTGTGCGGGACGAAAATGGCTCATCACGTTTTCCTTATCTCAATCGGCGAACCAACACTGATGGAAAAAAAGATAGCAACTACTCCTGAGAGGCATTTTATTCCTCGGACTGCGAATTACCTCGTTAATATCATTATAACCGATCTGTTCTATTGACCTGTTTCCTGTGAAGATATGTCATTCCCAGTACTTATCAGTCCCCGTCGTTTTACGCAGGAAATTTTTTTATGAAATTATGCAAATTGAGCCCAAAATGTGAAATTATGCGATTCTGGTAAATTTTAACAAATATTGATAAAGGAAAATAATCAGAAATTATGCAAAAAATAACCAAATGTTGCTAAATTATGCGGGGTGCATAAAACCACTGGGACAGACTTATTAGAGGTGAGGGGTGCTTAAAGATTCTCTTCACAGATAAAGTAATAATTATTATTTATGTGGTTAACCCTGTTGCCCTCATCCTTTAGATAGATCGAAATCGTCTCTCTGTCTGCTGGCATAGGTATGGTAATCTTACTGATTTAATAATGGTGTAGATACAAATACATTTTTATGCATCTATGTATGTGTGTGTGTGTGTCAACGCGTGTGTGTGACTGTATGTGTGTGAGTGAGAGTCAATGTGTGTGTTATTGTGTGTATGTGTCTGTGTGTTCATGTGTGTGCGTGTGTGTGTATGAGTGTGTGTGTGTGT
>NW_004797500.1:804758-806253 GCF_000002075.1 Aplysia californica
TTTTTTTTTCTTTGGGATTGTTTTCTTTATTTCGATACTTTGTTTCTATATCTTTTTTTCTAATTATTATTGTCTTCTTATCCCATCTCATTCCTATCTCACTCACCATCACCACCAGTCGCCCCCTCACCTCCCCCCCTTTTCCCCCCAAGACAGCTAACTTCAGATTGTCAACAATTTGTGTTAATAAGCATTGAGCTGCTGGACTATGATGTATAATGCATATACGGCGGATTCAGGTGCTTGTCAATGTTGGGACATTTGTGGCGTCGGTGGCCTAGTGGTTAGGCTCTCGGAATCGCAACCGTAAGGTCGTGGGTTCGAATCCCGTCGGGGACCCGATGTTGAGTCCTTGGGAAAGGCACTTTACACGAATTTTTCTCACTTCACCCAGGTGGGAATGGGTACCCGGCTATAGACAGCGAAAGATCTTGTCAGTATGTTAGTGTTTGAGCGCTTATTCAGTTGCTTGCACTGTATGCTTCCCGGGAAGATGAGAATGTTTCTGAGTATTCTATGGTCTGCTGGGGTAATAATATAGTGTAAAGCGCATAGAGCCTGCTGTTGAGAGGGGATTTGCGCTATACAAATAATGCTATCTATTATTATTATTATTATTTGCAGTTATTAGTATAATCTTACAGAATTTCCATTTATCTTGCTTTAGAGACAAAAATATCCATATTGAAGAGAAGTTGAGATAATTGCAATTGATGGAGAAAGGGGTCGTCTGGTGTTTCAGACAAAATAAGCGAGAAATTGGCCGCTAATGTTTGATAACTTCCAAAGCTTGAGTGTCCTCGGAAACTGCGAAACATTCACATTTCTTTGTACCTTTTATCCACATTTTTGGGTAAAATGCTCTCGTAAATGTCTTTTCAACCTACATAGATCTAAAAGATATTGTTCCAAACAAATATGATAAATAAATGTCACAACTAGCGGAAAAATGTCAGTTTCTTCGATTTCATTATTTACGAACATCTAATTTTACCACGATGCCACACATAAAGATATAATAACGTCCCTCTTTTTAATCATAGCTCAGCGTTCTAGACCGTTGAGAATTTCACCATCAGTCCTGCTTAAAGGCAATCTGAAATGTCTGTATTGACCAGCCTCTCTTCAGTCCCGATAAGAATTCTAAATTTTCCAGAGCAGCGTTTTCTTCTATGAAGATCAAATACAAATAACCAATGTCTTTGAACTCTCATTGACACCGGAGAGTTACGTATAATATTGAGTTGTTATCTTTTGTTCAACCTTGATAAGAGGTACCCAAATGGGAAGAAAGCTCTAAACATTTTAAAAAACGAAAAGAGAATAAAATTTGTCATAATTTACAGTCTGGTAACCGCAACAAGAAATTGTGGTTAGAAAATTTTGACCTTCTACGCTGTTGTTATTATGGTAATAAAATAAAACATCTTAAATCAGTTTAATAAGTTAACAAGAGTCTTAATAATAATAACAAAGATAATAATAATAATAGCAA
>NW_004797500.1:808806-810538 GCF_000002075.1 Aplysia californica
GAGCAGAGATGGACATGTTCCGATTGCAGTGACCCCAACTCTGAGGAAAAGGTGTAACAAGGTGTGAAAAGGTGTGACAAGGTGTAACAAGGTGTGACATGAGCTCTCAAACCCTCTATATTTTATTATATTTGTAAGTGTACCCGTATATCGTTGCTGGCTGAAAGCACCTGAACATGAAAATCTCCATCTCAAAAACACGAGTTGTGAAGGTCAGCAGAAACCCAGGGAAACTCAACATTCTTATTGATGAAACACAGCTCCAGCAAGTAGAGGAATTTAAATAATTGGGAAGCATCTTCATACAAGATGGGCGAATGGACAAAGAAATAGAAACAAAATCTATGAAGGCAAACGCAGTGACCTACCAACTAGCATCCCTTCTCAGTCACAAGAACATCCCAACCGAAGTGAAATCCCAGCTCATCAACAGCATCTTCATACCAACATTAACATACCAGTACCAGACATGGTCTCTAAAGAAGGCATAAGAAAGAAAAATCAATGCATGTGAAATGAGGCGTCTCCGCAAAACCATGAACGTCACCAGAAGAGACTGAATAAGAAACGAAACCATAAGTCTACAAACTGGACTACCACCAGTAATAAAATTCATAGAGCATCAAAGAGTCAAAATCGGAATGGCCCAAGAAACAGCTAACTGCTAGAGCTTACAACACCCAGGAATCCGGCTTTAAATCAAGTGGAAGACCAAAAAAGGCTTGGCTGGATTGGGTTTAAAAGGTCCTTGAACAACGTAACATATCTATCACAGACGCTACACACCTAGCACTGGACCGAAACTTGCCCCTTCCCTCGACATCCTAAGGATACCAGAGTAAGGAAAAAGTACAAAGTAAAATAAGTCTGAAATGTGGGAGAGGGGGCTCTCGTGGTCAAGGGGTCATTCAACAGGTCCCGAGTCGACAAATTTTCCTCTCTAAAAAACTTTGTCCTTGCTTTCTAAAAGAGTTTTGTCGTCTACTTTAGTCCCCACTTTCTTCCTTCTCCCTGCCCCCCCCCCCTGTTTTGGCCTTTCCTCTGGGCTCATGACTCTTTCTACCGCCTTTTTACTGCTACTCCTTTGGTCCTTCTTACTGCTGTCTTTCAGCTTCACCCTTGATCGTACTGGAGCGTAAGATCCAACACATAGCATACTCGGAAAAGGGAGCAAAAATCTCGGAGGTCCCGTTGGAAGTTGTGTATGTTGAAGATTCCTTGGTAGTCCTAAGATCGATAAGAGTAGGCTTCTGCTGCCACCCGTGCAAAATTCAAAATTACTTCAAAAATGCTTCATGTGTCCCGCCCGCTCATATGCAGTTGCGAGCGCCGTAAAACACTTACCAAAATATAAAAAGTTAAAACAAAGTGATAGGATACCACAATCTTTCACAACCTTCATTGAATAATGCTATCTCATCATTTTCTCGTCTAACTCATTCAACGGGGGCTCTCGCGGCCAAGAGGTTAAGGTGTTGGCCTCTCATTCAAAGGTCCCGGGTTCGAATCCGGGTAGCGACCGAAAAAATTTCTGTTCTAAAATTGTCTCCTTTCACCTCCTTTCCTGTTCTCTAGCAATATTCGGTCGTCTGCTTTCGTCTCCACTTTCTGCCCCCCACCCCCTCACCTCCTGTGCCCCCTACTGTGGGCTCCTGACTCTTTCTGCAGCCTTTCTACTGCTACTCACTGGCTCCTCCTTACTGATGTCTTTCTGCCACACCCCTGATCTTCT
>NW_004797500.1:812016-814516 GCF_000002075.1 Aplysia californica
TATAACTTTATTCATCAAATTGTTTAGTAAGAGTTTTACGGCGCTTGCAACCACTTTATGTCACATGGGCGCACAGTATTCATTCCTTCTATATACATATAGAACATGCAATATTATATAGAACATGCAATATACAGAAACGTTCAATATGTAGAAACATGAAATAGTAACAAAATGATAAAGAAAAATGCACTATGTAGAAACAGGCAACATGTGGAAACATTCAATATCCCCCCCCCCCCTAAAAAAAACAATATCACATTATAAAAAATATATATATTATGTAGAAACATGCAAACTTAATTATGTAGAAACATGCAATCTTAATTATGTAGAAACATGCAATCTTAGTTATGTAGAAACATGCAATATTTCTCAGAATCAAACAACATCATAAAGAAATAAACCTCTATGATATGTAGAACTATGCAATATGCAGCAATATACAATGTAGAAAAATGCTTTTTTACTCAGAAACAAACAGCATCATAATAATATACCACTATAATATAATACACATATATATATATATAATAATATACCACTATAATATGTGAGGCAGCGTGGTGGAATCAGGCTCTCGTCAATTTTTGGACAAGTAGAGTTATTGTATCATCTTAAAGCGTGTTCACTTGTCTTTATTAAGATGAAAAAAATATCCATTTACCTGAAATACAAGTCTAGATATTTGCAAATGAAGGAGGTGGGGGTCAATTATTTTCAGGGGTAAAATTAGTGAGAAATGGCCGCCTAAGATTAGTTATTTCCTTAGCTTAAGAGTCCGTGGTAACTGAAAATTTACATTTTTTGCGCCTTTAATCAACATTTTTCAGAAAAACCCGCTCAGAAATGAGTTCTTTAATGGGCATGAAAGGTGTTGAGCAGAAAAACAATTTTTTAAATAAAAATTGACAAACCTGCAGAAAAATGCAAGTTTCTTCACTTTGATTATTTTGACGAGAGCCTGATTTCACCACGCTGCCTCACATATAATGTTTAAGGCAGCCTGGAGAAATCAGGTGCTCGTCAAAATAATCAAAGTGAAGACGCTGACATTTTCCCACAGGTTTGTGGATTTTTATCGAGAATTCGTTTTTTGGATGAACACTTTTCATGCCCGCTAAAGAACTCATTTCTGTGCACATTATACTGAAAAACGTTAATTAAGGCATAACAGATTCAAATTTTCAGTTTCCTCGTGCTCTCAAGAAAAGGAAAAAACTTAACTTTGATGGCAATTTTCTCCCTAAAATTCTACCTTTAAAACCAGGCGACCCACTTTCTTCAATCTCACATATCTTGACTTCTATTCAAGACAGATGGGCATTTTTTTCACGGATAGCTAGACAATTGAACAAGTTTTAAGATGATACCAATAACTCCACATACCAAAAAAGTAACGAGCGCCTGATTCCACCATGTAGAAGAGTACTATATGTAGAAACATGCAATATTTCCAGACGTCGCCGTGGGGCAATTGAGAAAGCTCCATGTTTGAGGTTCCCTGGCAATAGGGAATCAAGATCATATCGTTTGAAATCGTTCTGCTGCTCATTGAGCGTGCTTATAAAACAGCTCAGCACACGGAAGATTGCTGGCCATTTCGCTGTTAGAAACGTGTTTAGTGCCCGGTCCTTGTGATGTGGGCCTTATCTGTACTCTCATCTAATGAGGTGGAGAGAAAAGGCAAGAAAATGTTTTCACAAAAAGAAATCGATTGGCTGTAGAGCATCAATCACTGTGTTTTTTGTCGTTGTTGTTTTTTTTTTTTTGGTTGAAAATGAGGTGAGGATGCAGAAGAGGGTACGTAAAGAAACTGAAAGGTGAACGTTCTCAAAAGGTCTGAAGAGGTTTCATTTTTCCTTTTTTTTTTTAAAGAATAGATCAATACAGGTATAGACAGGGGCAGAATGTGGAATGATTGACGTTATTGGGTTGGGAAGATAGAGGAAAAAGAGAAATAAAGGGAGCCTGAAAAGAGTGGGGAAGAGGCGGAGGAAGTTTGTTTCTCTGTCTGTTTGTTTGTTTGTTTGTTTGCTTGCTTGCTTGTTCGTTTGTTTGTTTGTTTGTTTGTTTGTTTGTTTGTTTGTTTGCTTGCTTGCTTGTTTGTGTTTGTTTGTTTGTTTGTTTTTTATTTGCTTGGAGTGGAGGAGAGGGGGGGGTGAGTCAGTGCTGATAGCAGAACGCTTTCGTTTTTCTATGAAGAAAGTAGAAAAGGCTTACTTAAATTGTGTTTTATGGGTGTCCTCCTAAACAAACAGATTCAATTGATCCAACTGATTCAGTTCGTGAGATATTTGTGTTTATTTTATGTCTGTGGGTGGTGAAAGAGGTGGGGATGTGAAAGTGTTCTGTGGTACTTGTTAAAAGTTGTGTGCTCTTGTAGACAGAGCACTCAGAGGACCAATAATGAATCTCCGCCCAAAGGTGTATTACTTCGCTAATGATATAATAGCTGTGTTATGTGGAGAGATTCTCCTTATAAATTCCCAAACGATGC
>NW_004797500.1:816844-821058 GCF_000002075.1 Aplysia californica
TTAAACTGCGAGTTGAAATGTACAGTCTTAACAGATTTGATAAATATGATGGTGCATTATCATTCAAACATTTGTGACATATTTCACTTATGTTACATGGAAACACAAACTTAGTCCTGAAGGACAGGATATCCCAGGTAACGTGCGAACATTGTTAAACTCATAAAGGTTATGGTTAATCAGCACATTTAGCGAAGAAAATGTTTTACAACAGAAACGTAAAATAGAATTTGCAGAACAGCCGATTCAGCGTCTGTAGTTTAAGGGTTAGGCGGCACTCTCAGAAGACCCAAATTCTATCCCCGTTTGAGGATAGTTTATATCGAGTACCTGTGTCTTTTTGGTGGGATGTTGTATCCCTCTAAGCCTGGTTTGGATCCAACAAGCAAGATCGACGACAGCCTCCTAAATTATTTAAATATTGCCGATGGAGCCATACAATGCGCCACCATTATTATGAGCAAACGAGACGCCATCCGCGGAATGCAATAAATACAATGGAGTCCGCTTAAACCGAAATCTGCAAAACCGCAAGATTTTCTTCGGTTTAACCGAGTTTTCGGTTTATAGATCCTGCTCAAAAAGAAGAAAAGTAAACGGGATATTATTTTCTTTCGGTTTATCGCTGTTTGTGGATTAACTGTGTTGAGATTAAGCGGACTCCACTACAACACAATTTATCTGCTAAACGTATTATCATTTTATTCCAACCAGTCTCCGCACTTTATGTATTGTTAGTGCTCGTCGCTAGAAGCTGAAGATCAGACTGGTGAACTGAGAAGTATCTTTTTACGACAGCATAACTTCTGACACCCCAGAGGCGGTACCTAACCCCGGAAACTCACAGGGAATGCAGAACGTGGAGTAATCTCAACTTTCCTGCACAGAGTAATGTTCCGACTTGTCTGTCCCTACAACCGATGATATGTCTGGGAGGGTGTCCGGAAGTTGATGCGACCAGGAGACCAGACAGTACACAAGACGTCTGGGGTGCGAAAGCGCTTTCTACAGGGTACTGGATGTAACAGTAAGTACTTGGTGAGCGAGCGAGCTTTTTGAGTTGTTATCAAAGTACATCGGTATCTGAAGTGTAGTGGTTGGCACTTTGGCTCTGCACGCAGAAGACCTACCAGGTCGGTCTCAGAAAAAAGTTTCCCTCCTCTAAAGACAAAGCAGAAGTACGAAACCAACAGCCCCTACATTTGGTGATGTCATGACATCATGTCTGAGAAATCTCGTAAGTTCGATTTCTGTGAGGGAAGAATTTTTGTCAAGTATCTCAGTAGACCTGCTAGAATGTTTGTTGTAGCCTTCTCTTCTTGGGTTAGCCCAGACAGGCAGGATCGATGTCTGCCTCCTAAATAATCTAAATTGTGTCAATATCGAGCATAAAATATATACATGACATTACAAAAGTCACGAGGTAACTATTCACTTACAACGTTTTATACGTGCAAAGTCTACGTTATTTTTGAAAGATTACACTTTCTGACTCAAGCTACGTAGACACCGTATACGCTTGGGAGAATAGCTGAATCCATCACATTTTTACATCAGGAAGAAGAACACTATGAATCCACGAACCCCGAACTCACCTCCACCTCTTTTTCAGCATTCTCAGCCACCCACACTCACACTGGGTTTTTTATCATCTATATTAAAGCATCATATGAGAGAGGGGGGGTCGTTCACCTTTTAAAAAACACACAATGCAAGGGACCAAGTTTAAATTGTTCAGCTAATTTTCTAATTTTCAGAAATCCAGCCTTCCATCCCCTATCTTAGACACGTTTGTCTTCGACAGTGACATTACAATATGGATAGATAAATGCAAAGGTAGAAGTGGGAAAAGATCGTTTTTGTTTAGGTGAGTATCTTGAGCAGGTAATCGTTTGAGCAGGTAGTCGTTTGAGCAGGATTGATTGTACATCCTAACAGGAAGATGCAAGATATCGGTGTACATGGTCGTCATGTTGGGAATATTTTCATTAAGTTCGAAAGCCTCTATACACTTAAACTACAAACGACGGTACACGCTACCTTAAAAAAAGCATCAAAGCGAAACTCGATTCCACCTTTGATATTGCTAATTAACTTATCTCTCCTAAAATTAACTTTCGAAAGTTCGTCTGCTAAGGACGTGGGAAATCGCTAACAGACAAAGAGGGCATGATAAAGACTCTTTGTTTATTAATGCAATGTCTAAGTCAAAGAAATACGGAAAGAAAACTAGAAAAAAATTACAGCAACTACTAAAAACACCCTTCCTGAGAGCGTCCTACGTTCAATGTTCACAACTTGTATAATATTATGTATGCTTTTTCGGAAATTGTCTCAGAATCCCTTCATCAGAGAGGCGAATGAGGGCTTGTTGTGATCCCATGTTTACGGAACTTGATATGAGATCAGAATTACATCATCTCTTAAATTCTGCGTGTGATACGTTTGTTTTTGTGCGTGTTGTGGCATGGTGACGTGTGAAGAATAATTATCAGATGATTCTTCCAATGGGTTGTTGCTACTGTTTTCTGACAGGGTCGCTTATGAGGTTATTTGCGGTCATGTCGACTTGACTGTTTCAGACACGCCTGCTTCTGCTGGGGGGTTTAATACGTTCAGGGATCCCATGAGAAAACTAACTCATTTCTTCGTTAATAAACGCTGTGAGAATAATATTTTGTCACCTTTGGTAAATGTATGCATTACCAAAACGATATCAGCTATGACATTACCAAAACAATGTGTCAACTGTGGTGAATTTCAGCTTTGCAATTACCATAGGGGCGTACCTTTGATGAATGTTTCTATTTGTGATTATTTGTTTGGGATTTTACATTTTGACAAGGAGTTTGGGATTAAATGCGCTGTTGCTTTTATATATAAATAATGTTATTTGGACTTATGTATCTTTATGTAATATGATAGATAGATAGATAGATAGATAGATAGATAGATAGATAGATAGATAGATAGATAGAAAGATATTATACATGCAGCTATCTGTCCATCTTACATAATATCGTGCTTTAGCTAGCTTTGGGTTTATCTTCTATCTCCATGGCACGAGCCAAATGTCTCCTTCCTCTCCAGCTCTGCGTGGGCTCAGAGTTGAAAGGCTCCGTCTGTGATATGTCAATGTTGCAAACAAAACCATTTCACTTTGAATCTCTAGCTCTGATTCCTAATCCTGCTTTTCTCCCTGTTTTAACACAAATTTCTCCAATGTTCGCCTGGATTCCACCTCCCAACATGTATCTGCTGTCTTCAGCATGCAGCCAAAATAAAAAGCCCCCTCCCCCACCCCCTTTTTTCCCCCGAAAGAGTCTAGCTAGACTTATATCCAACATGCAAGGGTGTACGTCTGCTTCAAAACCCTTTGTCCAAAAAAGGATTTTGTTCAATCAAGCAAGTACAGCAGTCCAATCTCTTGTGCCCCCTAGATCGTGTTTGTTCTTCGTGCTCGATAAATGCGTTTTCAATTCATTACGTATCTTGCTGTGTGAGATTAGGGGGAATCTATACTGTTCCCCCTGTCTTACTTTGATTCAGTAGTTCTGCTTGTTGTGTCTGGGTCTTCCCGTACATCTGATGGCACAAAAGTTGTGTTTACTGATTTCAGTGCATTTCAGAACGTGTTTTTCCACGATCTGGCACGTATGTGTGTGTGTGTGTATGTGTGTGCATGTGTGTATGTGGGTGTGTGGGAGTGTGTTTGTGTGTATGTACGTTTGTGTACGTATGTATGTGTGCATGTATGTGTTTTTGAGTGTGTGTTTACGTGTTTGTGTGTGTGTATGTGTGTTTGTTTTAGTATGTATGTGTGCATGTATGTGTGTATTTATGAGTGTGTGTACGTGTTTGTGTATGTACATGTGTGTGTGTGTGTTTGTGTGTATGTATGTGTGCATGTGGCACTATGTTGGGGTTGTTGATAAGATAGCATTATGTCGTCGGTGTCGCAAACAATCCACCTAAGTCCATTTGGTCAAAGGCAAAAAATAATGGTTTTCGTTGAATTATTCATATCAGTAGTCATGAATTACAAGAAAATTGCAAGCCTGCGCCATAGCATTGAACTGCATGTTGACGATGTTGAAAGGTGCATCTTTGAGAAGTCTTAGAGAGGGTGTAAAAATCGAAAATTCTCCAAATTTGGACTTCAATGGATTGCTTACTACAGCGACGCTATAATATAACAATAATAATAATAATAA
>NW_004797500.1:821397-823708 GCF_000002075.1 Aplysia californica
AATAATGATAATAATAACAATAATAGTAATAATAATAATAATATTTGTGAGGCAGCGTGGAGGAATCAGGCTCTCGTCAAAATAATCAAAGTGAAGAAATTGGCATTTTTCCCCAGGTTTGTGAATTTTTATCAAATTTTTGTTTAGCTCAACACCTTTCATACACATAAAACAACTCATTTCTGTGTGGATTTTTCTGACAAGCGTTGATTAAAGGTACAAAAATGTAAATGTTCAGTTACCACGGACTCTTAAGCTAAGGAAATAATTAATCTGTAACGGCCATTTTCTCACTAATTGTACCTCTGGAAACAGGTGACCCCCACCTCCTTCTTACGCAAATATCTCGACTTGCATTCAAGATAAATGGATATTTTTTTCACCAAAATAAAGACAAGTGATTAAGCTTTAAGATGATAACAATAACTCTACGTGCCCAAAAATTGACGAGAGCCTGATTCCACCACGCTGCCTCACATTTTAAAAAATAATGATAATATTAAGTGCATTTATAAAGCGCACATTTACGCCCTACAGTATGCTCTATGCACTTTACAACTATTATTACCCCAGCAGACCCTCGAAAACTCAGAAACATTCTCGGTTCCCCGGGAAGTATACAGTGCAAGCTACGGACTGCACCCGTTCAAACACAAACAAACTGACTAGATCTGTCGCTGTCTATAGCCGGGTACCCACTCCCACCTAGTTGAAGTGAAGAAAATACGTGTAAAGTGCCTTTCGCAAGGACACAACGTCGGGTCCCTCATGGGATTCAAACCCACGACCTTACGGTGGCGAATCCGAGAGCCTTATATAATTTACTTTCCCGCCAACATCAGGGGGGGGGGCGCATTTCCCTGACTAACAGGCTGCTACTTGAAGAACAAACCTTTTCAAGACCGTGTTATTCTCCCTACTGTTGTTTACGTCGTTTGCAGGTTTCGATTTGTACTGTGCGATTGATTGGACATACTCTAAAGAAGTCAGGCAGCTGCATAACAAGAGAAGTATGTGATTAGAAGGGTACAAGATTAAGGGGAAGACCATGTGGATCCTGGAGAGGAGTCACAAAATATGATGAACAGAAAAGTGGGAAGACATGGAATAACATCAAGAGGGTGGCCCAGGATAGGATAAAGTGGAAAGGTTTGTTCGTGGCCTATACCCTGATCCAGGGGGAGAAAGACAATTAAGAGGATGATATTACGTTAGCGTCATCAGGCAGGCTTTAACGTGGAACCCACAAGGAAAACGAAAGAAGGGAAGACCAAAGATGACATGGAGACGAGCGGTACAAGCTAAAATTGAAAAAGCGGGGACATAATGGAAACAGATAGAAAAGGATGCTCAGGACAGGCTTCGCTGGAGTAATGCTGTAGATGGCCTGTGCTCCACTGGGAGTTAAAAAAGGGCAAGAGAGAGAGATTACGTTAGCGTCCGGACTGCAAAAATGAAGACTCTCAAAGACTTGAAAAGTGGAGTCCGCCTTCTTGTTTGTTTGTTTGTTTGTTGTTTTTTGTGTTTTTGGGGGGGTTGTTGTTTTTTTGTTTTCCCCACACGGGAATCGAACTCAACCTTCTGCGTCACACATTGTCACACTCTGTCCTCAGTATTGGGGTCACTACAGTTGGAACATGTTCATCTCTGCTCTCCCCCCTCTTCAGGATCCATCTCAGAGTCTGTCTTCTTGCAGGATAGTCTCCACCATAACCGAAACGCTTCATTAACTGCTAAACCACAGACCTTGGTGACATTTGTGCTATCATGTAGGAAGAAAATAAATACATAAAGGATTCGGCTACACTCACATTTGTGAGGCAGCATGGTGGAATCAGGCTCTCGTCAAAATAATCAAAGTGAAAAAACTTGTATTTTTCCGCAGGTTTGTGAATTTTTATCAAATTTTTGTTGTTGTTTTTTTTTGGCTCAACACCTTTCATGCCCATTAAAGAACTCATTTCTGTGTGGCTTTTTCTGAAAAACGTTGATTAAAAGTACAAAAAATTTAAATGTTCAGTTACTACGGACTCTTAAGCTAAGGGAATAACTAATCTTTGGCGCCATTTTCTCACTAATTTTACCCCTAAAATCAGGTGACCCCCACCTCCTTATTAACCAATGTCTCTACTTGTATTCAAGATAAATGGATATTTTTTCCACACAAATAAAGACAAATGAACAAGCTTTAACGTAATAACAATAACTCTACGTGCCCAAAAAATGACGAGAGCCTCATTCCACCACGCTGCCTCACATATTTATATCGACGGATCTCTTTGGCACTAAGTTGTTAGGTTATTTGTTTGTT
>NW_004797500.1:825658-827507 GCF_000002075.1 Aplysia californica
TTTTCTGAAAAACGTTAATTAAAGGCACACAAATTGTAAATTTTCAGTTACCACGGACTCTTAAACTAAGGAAATAACTAATTTTTGGCGGCTATATTCTAACTAATTTTATCTCTGAAAACAGGTGACCCCCACCTCCTTCTTTCGCAAATATCTCAACTTGAATTCAAGATAAATGGATATTTTTTTCATCCAAATAAAGACAAATGAACAAGCTTTAAGATGATACGAATAACTCTACATACCAATAAATTGACGAGAGCCTGATTCCACCACGCTGCCTCACATTTATTTATTTTTTAAACCATCCAAATTGATTTTTAAAACTAATAAAACACCAAAGCCTGATGGACAAAGAAGTAGGGCAGATCCATCAGCTTCACGTCTTACGGTACACCGTCATTGCTAAAGTCATGAAAGTCATGAAAGTCATGGAAATACAAGTACGTCTCATAGACGTGACAGGTAATATTATACTGCCATACCAGAAGCCTTTCATTTTGATCTCTAAGTAAGAATGTCTCCAAAATATTTAATATGATAGAATAATGAACATTATGGGTTTCACCCCACCCAGAGAAAAGAAATGGTTTAATGATCGAATAATCATATAAATGAAACCCCACCTAAGACCATATCAATCAAATCCCAGCGACGATCATATCATTTAAGTTCCACCTACAACCATATACGGTATATCAAATCACAATTACAATCATATGATATAAAACCCCACCAACAATCAAATAACCTACATCAAACCCCACCAACAATCAAATAACCTAAATCAAATCCCACCTACAATTACATAAATCAAACCCCACATACAACCATAATATACGGTATATCAAATCACACATCCAATCATATGATATCAAATCACACCTACAATCAAATCCCACCAACAATCAATTAATAATCTAAATCAAATCACACCTACAATTACATGAATCAAACCCCACATACAACCATAATATACGGTATATCAAATCACACTTACAATCATATGATATCAAATCCCATCAACAATTAAATAACCTGAATCAAATCTCACCTACAACCACATAAATCAAATAACCCCTGTTCTTTTGCAATATTTTGACACTGTGCCACAAATAGTAAAAAAAGCCCACTATAAACATGAACTGCCAAGACAGCAACATCAGAGATCCTCCAATTAATACTGAGAATATTAGTCTACATAAAAAATGTATAAGCCTACTAGATCCTCTAAATATTTTGAATATTAAATAAAACATTAATAAGCCTGTTAAATCCTCCAAATATTTTGAATATTATGTATCACATCCATAAGCCTTCGAGATGGTGAAGGATGATTATGCGTATAATTCTTCTATATATACATGTATATTTTTAAATGAGATAAATAAAAAGTAAAATTTGCCTTACTTTTGAAAGATAAAAAATAAGATATGCTGATGAAAATTCTCAAGCCTCTCAAAATCCGCTTTCTCGTTATGCGAACAAAAATAAAGGGGGTCTGTAAAAAAAGTCAACTCGCAAGAAAAAGTAACGAAAGAAACTTGTAAATAGCTGAAATAAATTAGGATTTTAAACAAGAAAAAAGAAAACCAAATAAAATTTAAAAAAATAGGGCAAATATTAAGGAGATTAGGCGTGTTACGAACAAAAGGAAAAAAGAAACGAAGAGTCTGATTGAATTTTTGCTTTTGAAAGAATCTTAAGGAGAACTACGACATGTATTTCATTTTTTTTCTTTTTTTGTTTTTTGTTGTTTGTTTGTTTTTTTTGTTTTTTTTTTGGGGGGGGGTTCGTTTTAGTTTTGTGTTTGTTTTGTTTTGTTTTAGGTTTTTTGTCGGGGTTTTTT
>NW_004797500.1:827607-828434 GCF_000002075.1 Aplysia californica
CCCCCAATATATCCGTTTGACGTGACGTCTGTATGCGGGGTTTAGGAATAGTTAAGGTGAATTCCAAGAAACTCGGAAAGTAATTAATTTGGCTCAGGCAAGTACTCAACAACAAAAAATGTGCCTTAGAAAAAATCTGCTACAACCCATGAGCCCGAACGTATCTAGCTTTTTGAATACAAGACATATGTGAGGCAGCGTGGTGGAATCAGGCTCTCGTCAAAATAATCAAAGTGAAGAAACTTGCATTTTTTCGTAGGTTTATGCATTTTTATCTCTTTTTTTGGCTCAACACCTTTCATGCCCATTAAAGAATTCATTTCTGTGTGGACTTTTCTTACAAACGTTGATTAAAAGTACAAAAAATATAAAATTTCAGTTACCATGGACTCTTAAGCTAAGAAAATAACTAATCTTTGGCGGCCATTTTCTGACAAATTTTACCGCTGAAAACAAGTGACCCCCACCTCCTTCTTTCGCAAATATCTAGACTTGTATTCAAGATAAATGGACATTTTTTCATCCCAATAAAGGCAAGTGAACAAGCTTTACGATGATACCAATAACTCTACATGCCCTAAAATTGATGAGAGCCTGATTCCACCACGCTGCCTCACATATTATTTTTGGAACGATGTCTTAAACAGTTACATAACGTTTGACCCCTCTATCTCATTAAATCATTAACTATTTTCCGCCAAATTGTGTTTTTTGTTTTGTTTTCTTGTTGGCTTACTTCTCTATTTATTTATTTTTTTAAACCATCCAAATTTATTTTAAAAACTAATAAAACATCAAAGCCTGATGGTCAAAGAAGTAGGGCATAT
>NW_004797500.1:832382-833593 GCF_000002075.1 Aplysia californica
TGTGTGTGTGTATGTGTGTCGCATTATCTCTCTGTTGATCTCTCTCTGGGTTTTTTTTTCTCTCTCTCTCTAGCCAATCTGGGTTGTGGAAAAGTAGAATGTCCCGACCGCAGAAAAGATGCAAGACGTAGGGTCAAGTTAGTTGTGTTCTTCAACATTTGCAAGAGAGAAGGAGAGAGAGAGAGAGACGGAGAGAGAGACAGAGAGAGAGAGAGGGAGAGAATAAGAGAGAAAAAGAGAGAGAGGTGGGAGACTGATAGAAAGGGAGAAAGAGATATAGAGAGATAGATAACGAGAGAGAATATAATGAAAGACAAACAGACAAACAGACAGACAGACAGACAGACAAACGGACAGACATACAGACCCAGAGAGACACACAGAAAGAACTTTGTTTTCTGGATAATGTCGATACACCACTCTGCCATTGACAATATGGTTGAGATCTACCACATGTCCGTTGCTGTATCACTTTGAAAACGGCTACATGATGTATTGGGAAATAGAGTTGTTGTTCCTGTCTTTGACATTTCAAAAATGAATGAGGTTAGTATAACAAAACAAATCAAAAAGTAACTTTGAAAATCTTACCATTTTTTTCCGAACGAAAAAAAAATCCCAGTCGCAATAAAATATCACGTAAAATACAGAAAAGGTAATTCAGTATCAGTCATAACTACGCCAAAAAGAAAAAAAGTTTGTTTAATCTTTAATCTAAAACAAAGTAGGTTTTTTAATTTAAACCACAAAATGTACATGTGTCCGAATCCAGCCTTGTACCATGCATATTAGATCAAATACTTTTTTGTGCCTCAAATACTATTTTACACAACCGTATTTACAATCGATGTCCTAATATTATGAAAAAGAACACTCAGCTTGAGATCTAGAACATTTTTATAGATAATGATTTTTATTGTTGTTGCTCACATTTTTGCTAATGAAAATCCGGGACATGTCGTTTGTATTAAGCAAAAGCATTAAATCTGTGGTAGGCCTATTTCTTATATTCTTAGGCTCTCGGACTCGCAACCGTAAGGTCGTGGGTTTGAATCCCGTCAGGGGCCCGACGTTGTGTCCTTGGGAAAGGCACTTTACACGAATTTTCCTCACTTCACCCAGGTGGAAATGGGTACCCGGCTATAGACAGCGAAAGATCTTGTCAGTTTGTTAGTGTTTGAGCGCTTAATCGGCTGCTTACACTGTATGCT
>NW_004797500.1:837022-838626 GCF_000002075.1 Aplysia californica
TATGTGTGTGTGTGTGTGTGTGTGTGTGTGTGTGTGTGTGTGTGTGTTTGTGTGATAGATATCAATTGTTGTGGAGAAAATGGGTCACCTTAGGCAGGTGGTCCCTAATGGACAGTGCCATTGAGTAAAGTTGTTCCCGAATCTGATCCGGACATTGGGGATTGCCTTGTTAATGAGACAACTTCCTGGGCCTTCTGCATAATAATATTGTGGTAGGGCTGCCAGTTCCTTTCCACGCCGACTTTACTTCCCCAACTCGAAGTCAGGTATCCATTACTGTAGGGTGTGCAGGAGGGGGCGAAAAAAGTCCGCGTCCGAACCGAAGCTTTAACCCGGACTTTCTGCTTCGAAGACCAGTGCACTGACCGCTCCGCCACCTCACCCTCTGTGTCACATTTATAATAGTAAAAAAAAAAACAGGGAGAAGTGCTTGTTTGTGCAGGTGATTGTCTTGGACAGATGGTCATTATAGCCTTTTCGACTGCTCTTACAAGATTGAATACCAATTACGACGTTCCATCATGGACCATACACATAAACAATTGTGAGGCAGTATGGTGGAATCAGGCTCTCGTCAATTTTTGGGCATGTAGAGTTACTGGTATCATCTTAAAGCTTGTTCACTTGTCTAAATTGGGATGAAAAATATATCCATTTATCTTGAATAAAAGTCGAGATATTTGCGAAAGAAGGAGGTGGGGGTCACCTGTTTTCAGAGGTAAAATTAGTGAGAAACAGGTCGCCAAAGATTAGTTGTTTCTTTAGCTTAAGAGTCCGTGGTAACTGAAAATTTACATTTTGTGTGCATGTAATCAACGTTTTTCAGAAGATTCACACATAAATGAGTTCTTTAATGGGCATGAAAGGTGTTGAACCAAAAAACAAAAATTCCATAAAAATTCACAAACCTGCGGGAAAATGCAAGTTTCTTCACTTTGATTATTTTTACGAGAGCCTGATTCCACCATGCTGCCTCGCAATTTTTAAAACTGGTCAGAAAAATGAAAGAGTCTAAATCACCATATTGTGTTCGTTTCGAGGATAAGTGAAAATAAACCCAGCTTGACAAAGGTTTGAGGTGTCAAGAAAACTACACTCGATGGTCGATGTTTGTTCCATGTCGTAGCATTTAGGCCAGTATCACGGTCCTTCGTGCTTTTTTTCGTGAGAGTTTGACAGCGCTCGCAACAGCTTCAGGTCATATAAGGGAGTTAAACAGTTGGTTTTATTTGCAACAGTTTCACCGAAAGGCCTGATTTGGGTCAACATTCCTATTAAAATGCTAAATGCTAAAAATTCGAGGTAAAAAAAATTCTTAGTTTAAAATAATATTTTAAATAACATTTAGAATTTAACGGTCTTTCGCCACCCGCCCTGGTTGCTTGCCATTGGTCTGCGGCCACCATCTTCAAAGCT
Source organism: Aplysia californica (assembly GCF_000002075.1). Taxonomy (NCBI): domain Eukaryota; kingdom Metazoa; phylum Mollusca; class Gastropoda; order Aplysiida; family Aplysiidae; genus Aplysia; species Aplysia californica. Next base: position 838,439 of record NW_004797500.1, read on the forward strand.
ACGGCCGGGAAAAAACGTTTACGAGTAAATATCTTCATCTGTTGCATAATATGACATGATCTCGTTCATCGCATTGCGTGATGTTACAGTTGAGAATAGTGAGAGCCCCCACCCCCCTTCCCCTCAGGGCATCGCAACTGACTGGAGGGTCTTTAAGCCATTCCCAAGGGGGGGGGGGGGGGGGGGGT
>NW_004797500.1:838726-840376 GCF_000002075.1 Aplysia californica
AGGGGGGGGGGGGGGAGGGGGATATTAACGAATATGTTCTTATGCACAGTTGAATTTTTAATATGCTGATTTATCAATGTTATGTTCGTAATGTGCCGGAACAACATATTATGGGGAACTTCTGCTATTTTCTTTCCTCATCCTTCCTATCGTCATGTTTTCCTCTACTTCTTTTGCATGTTTGTCACTCTCTTGTAAACTGCTATTTCCGGTGTGCCTTGATAGTCGAAGCACACTTTGTGCTGATGAGGACAGAGAGGTGAGCAGAGTAAGTAATTATTGTCATTGTAAGTTTTTTTCTCCTGTGGTACAGCTTAGTGTGAAACGACTACACGGTGCAGAAGGATAATAGTGGATGTTCTCTTGGCCCTGACGGCATTGACATAGGTGTGTGTCTCCAACTTCAAATTTGGAATGCATAATGTGTTGCTTCAGGGTGTTTGCAACGGAGTCTGAAGTCTGTGACCATAAAAATCACTAACTTCAGATTTGTGATGAGATCTCTAAGAAGTTAATTGCATAAGCTCAGCTCTGACGTCGTTCATGACCCCAGAGCCAAGAGCTCTCCGTCTTTAATATTGGTAGCATCCAGGGATATGGCATAGATGACCTTAGTTCGAACCATTATTCTCAAAAGGATTATGCTACTTTTCGGGGACAATTTTTTTTCAGGGAAATTTGTAGATGCAGATGTTATGCTGCTCGGCCAAGGATGCACTGTCTACATAAACTTAATGGAAAATATTACTGTTGGCATCAACGTTTTTCCAAGTATTACTATAAGACATCTTAATAACATCTTTAAAAAATGTGCCCACTCCTTTCAAACTTTCTTTCTTTCATTTCTTTAAAACTAGTTTAACATTTGTAGTTGCCCAGGCATTAATCACCTGCAATGCAAGAATGTTATTAATGAATAATTCAGGGATAATAACTCAATTAATTTGAGCATTACCGATGCTTTATAATCCTCTTTTTATCTTAGTTGAAGCCTTTAATGGAAGAGACATATCCTTGGGCCCACGTCATTTTAATACTGGGGTGTGTTAATAGCATTTCGAGCTACGGCCTTGAACCACATGAACGCCATTCCATTGGTTCATTCAAGTGTAGACTCGAGTTGAGGTTATAGGTTCATATGAATGAAAGCAATTCCAGTTGCTACTCCGAATCTTTTTCTTTCTTTTTTTTTGGGGGGGGGGAATATTTCTTTTTATGAAAAAAAATTAACACAAAAAGATTAAAACAAAACTTTTTAAATGCAAAAAAAAACTTGCATCGATTTAGCCGTCAGGGGATGAAAAGAAAATGTGAAAAACAGTGCAGTGAGCTTCAGGAGATAGCATTTCATCACGGGCATCGTTTCTCTAAGTGCATCGCACTTTAAGCTACGGCATTTGAAGAGGAAACACAGGCTGTGCGCTTGATTATTTGTTGTCCGTAAATGTTTTAATTTAGATTGTGTTTGTTCTGTTCTTCTTGTTATGTAATATTTAACGGTTGTTATGTAGATTTTATGGAAATAGCTGTATAGTAGCTCTTAACCTCCGATGTAACAGCATTAACTCGCTAACTCTCCGCCCCCCTTCCCCCATACACACATTCACACCGCATACTCATGCAAACACACACACACACACACACACACAC
>NW_004797500.1:841656-842851 GCF_000002075.1 Aplysia californica
TGCAGAGACAGAGAGACAGGGAGACACAGAAAGAAATAAGACAGCTACATTATTATGCTAAGGAAACCGGAAGCGTAAAATCAGAAGAATTTAAGCTTTGTCACAAATAACCCAAAGAAAGAGAAAAACTGAGCTGATAAAGAAGAAAAACTACAGGAATGAATGGGGTACCGTGATGGTTAATGTCTGCTCCAGACCTGACACCTGATAGTTTGTTAAACTAGCCTGAGTGAGATACAAAATCAAATCCCACAGAAAGGTCTAGACGGTTGGCTAAACATGTTCCTCTGAGTGGGAATCAAATCCGAGTCTTTAGCTAAAAATTTTCTCACAGAGACTGTAAACTATATTGTGCGTGGGAGAACACAAGTTCAACTTTTGATTTGACGATTTTTTTTTAAATTCATCAACAAAAAGGGGATAATGTAGGTGGTGAGCTTCCGCAAAAATCGTACGCAACAAGATTGTTCACTCAGCCCAAAAAACGTGTCTGCAGAAGTCCGCGCATCGCTTCAGATGACGCTGCAGTTTTTGTTTTGAAGCTCTCTTTTGCTTCTCCAGAAGAAGAATAGGAAAAGCACAGTTTATTAGTTCTACTTTTATTGTCTTTCACACCAGTAAGGGAACTGTGTTCGCAAAGTCTGCGCTTTTTCGAAGAGGGCGCCACCGTATTTTGAGGTCACCTTTTTTAATTGGCTCAAAGAGGGGTGTGAACTATCTTGTTATAATAATAATAATACTAATAATAATAATAATAATAATAATAATAATGGATTGCATTTATATAGCGCATATCCACTTATGCAATGCTCTATGCGGTTAACATGATACATATTATAGATTTACAAATCAATTTTAAAGGTACATAGTGTTACATACTCGTGCAAACACATATTCACTCACGCACGCACCACACACACATACATACACGCATACACACATACGTATATAATTATGCACATACGCACATACAAACTCACAACGGTTACACGCGATCTTTGGCTTCCGAATCTGTCAGTCAGGGTCATCTTGGGAAGAGAGGGATACAGCAAAATGACTGATTCCCTACAAAATTCCCGAGATACTCCATACTCAGTTTCTTTTTAAATCCCCACATGGGAAGCAAACAAAGGTCTCCTGCAGTAACGGCGAGGCTTCTAACCGACACACACACACACACACACACACACACACA
>NW_004797500.1:843961-847144 GCF_000002075.1 Aplysia californica
CTCTCTCTCTCTCTCTCTCTATCTATCTATCTATCTATCTATCTATCTATCTATCTATCTATCTCCTCAACGTCTCTCCCCAGTTTCACTAATATGATTATATTAATCAGAAAAATGAAAATGTTTTTTTGCAAAAATATTTTTATTGCATATCTAAACCTTATTTTACGAAACATTTGTCGTTGTTGTTGGTACTTTTTCAAAACACCTCCTAATTAGACATCTCCTGCAATCGTTGCCGTTGCGTCTTCTGTCAGCTTTCCACGTCTAGGGCCAGACAAGAGTGTCGCACGGATGGTTCCCCCTCTGAGTCGTTGGGGAATGGGAGAAACTGTTATTCCTATTTTAGGTTAGGTACTTCGTGTTGTTCCAAACTTGAGAATGAGCACATTTCTATGCCTTAAGTTTATTTTCTTTCTTTATTCTCTATATTATTTTTTTTAACTTACTGTTCTTCGAAGATATTTCACATTCATTTTTCCTCATTTTTAAAACTTTCTTAGGGGGGGGGGGGGGCTACACCCCCAAAGTCAAGATTCGGATCAAATTTATGAAATTTGAGTTGTAGGCATCTTTAGCTTTCTCAGCAACTTCTACAACTATTTCATTGCATAAGGACCCCAAAAAACCGTATTTTGTTCATTCCGGGCATGTTTGTCACCCCCATTTCCTCATGAAGTCAATATTTTATTTTTCTTTATCGGCTGTTTTCTCAAAACGCGATTTTTCTCTGTACTTTTTTTAATAGCTCCACCATTTTTCATCCAATCTTCATGAAATTTTCACAGAATGAAGAAAAGATGTAATACTAAATATTTTTCTGTTGAATTTTTGATGAATGGAATAGATTTTTGTTGGTGGTGTCTGGAGTGTGGATTTTCACGGATTTTTTGCAAACTTGAATGCTACCTCAGGAAAAAATTCATAAAAAATTGTCTAAAACGTTTAAGAAAAAAACAACAGATAAATATTTAGATCTTATGTTTATTAAAACGCATGCAAAAAAAATCTATTTCCAAGAGCGATAAGTGCGGTTTTCATTACGTAAGACATGTCAACAAAATCCAATATGGCCGCGTATCCATGGAAAAAAACTTTTTTTCTCAAATTTGATTCGGGATTTCAAAACTCCTTACTATGCTCCTTTTATGTGTGAAAAGTGTTAAAATTCGGTCTAGTAATAAGCGAGATAGCCTTCAGGTGTAGCCATCCCCCCCCCCCCCCCCCCCCCTTAAGCATTTTGCTTTCTGTCGCTGCTTTGACTTGTGTAGTTTGCCTTTATTTATGAAAATACCCAGAACTTTTAAAGCTGTTGTGTAAAGCATCATGGTAAGCAGGTGGAAGTTTGGTGGAAAATCGATGATCTAATTAGAAATTTCAAAAACCCAATTTGCTAGTAAACTATACCAGTGAAATGTAGTGTGAACGTGTCATCTCGTTTGGACAAAATTAAGGCTGCCGCTGAATGGAGGACAATAAATTAGGTCAACGCCAGTCTTCAAGATCAAATACGGCGGATAGGAGCTGTGTGAAACCCCAGAGGAGTTCAAATGTACGTTGTGATAGACTGGCGATCTAGGGAAAGGGACCACTTTTTAATCGTGTAAGTTGTTTCTGTTGACGTAGAATGACCTGGCAACAGCAGAAGCGTGCCGAGCGTGCCGATGGTTCGATTTCTCTGATGTTGAGTTAAACCTACCATCATCTTGAGTGACAAAGATCAAAATATTTTATTTGAAGGATTTGTTTAGCTTTACAAAAAAATCAAACTAAGAATTTTTAAAAATCTGCCACTTGGTCGGACAAAATGCAAATATTCTTGTGTGTGGGCGAGGGGGGTAGGGGGGGGGGGTTGATGTTCGTTCCATGGGCACTAGTTGAAACACCAAAATACTATTTTCATAACATGACCTACTTTTTAGACTTCTTTGTGTTATTCCCGTGGCAGGAAACGCTTAAAGACTCAATAGACTAAATATTTTACATAATCAAAAAGTGGTACCATTTCTTTTGATCGCCGTAATAATATGTGAAATGTGCTGACGAAATGAATAACTTCTTGATTGGAGCCCAATGAAAATAAGGTACATCCTGCTTATAGGTGAAGTTTTTACAACGTATAAGAATGAAATAATAACAGGCATTTTATACTTTAAAAATATGCCATCAATAGAAAATCTACAAATGTGTCCCTAATGTCAATTTTTGGCCAATATCTCCATTTGTGGATTGCGAGAAGTAACTCATTTTATCAGCAAGCCTCACATATTATCATTATAAAATGTTTCACCTCAACTGACACATTGTCTTCAACGATGTAGCGCGGGACACATTTAACATTTTAATGAGAGTAATATGTGAGGCAACGTGGTGGAATCGGGCTCTCGTGAAAATAATCAAAAAGAAAAAACTTGCATTTTTACGCAGGTTTGTGAATTTTTATCCGATTTTTGTTTTTTGGATCAACACCTTTCATGCCCATTAAAGAACTCATTTCCGTGTGTAATTTTTTTTAAACGTTGATTAAAGACAAAAAAACCCGTAAATTTTCAGTTACCATGGACTCTTCAGCTAAGAAATAACTAATCTTTGGCGACCATTTTCTCATAATTTTACCTCTGAAAACAGGTGACCCCCACGTCCATCATTCGCAAATATCTCGACTTGTATTGAAGATAAATGGATATTTTTTTCACTCTAATAAAGACAAGTGAACACGCTTTAAGATGATACCAATAACTCTACATGCCCAAAAATTGACGAGAGCCTGATTCCACCACGCTGCCTCACATATACAATGTAAATTTTTATCTATACCTGCAAGTCTTTATTATGTCCTTTAGAGCGATGAAAAATTTTCGTCTTAGATAATAAAGTATTATCTTATCTTATCTTATCTTGTCTTATAAGCGCTTCGTCGTTGCACTCAGTCGACCTGAGTTCGATTCCCGCGACAAAAGAATATTGTTGAGTGTATCTGTCTTTTGCTGTAATGTTGCATCCCTCTCAACCCGGGTTTGTCAAGACTTAAAGCGGACTGATTTTATTGATATACAGTGAGAAAGTTTTCATGGTCATGTTTAGAGTGCGTTAACCACAAGTTCATCGGTACGTATTTCTCTAACACACACACTCTCTCTCTCTCTCTCTCTCTCTCTCTCTCTCTCTCTCTCTCTCTCTCTC
>NW_004797500.1:850584-851861 GCF_000002075.1 Aplysia californica
TCTCTCTCTCTCTCTATCTATCTATCTATCTACCTATCTATCTATCTATTTATTTATTTCTCTCTATTTCTCTCTCTCACTCTCTCTATCTCTCTCTCATTAACTCCCTCTCCCTCTCTCTCTCTCTCCTTCTTTCTCTTTTTCTCTTTCTCTCTCACCTTCTTTCTCTCTTTCTCTATTTTTCTCTATCTCTCTATCCCCATTACCTTTCTCTCTCCCCCTCTCTATCTTTCTTCCCTAGCGACACGCCCAAATCTCTCACTCTTCCAGTCTGTCTCTCCCTCCCTATCTCCCTCCCTTCCCCCCCCCAAACACTCAGTTTACCCTTTTTCCTCAAAAAGCGTCCGTTTTCCCATAATTCTAATAAAATGAACAAAAAACCAATTCTATCTCTTAGCTTCTACCGCTGTGTAACAGATCTATGTACAATGAGAAATAGCCACGTTCTGCGTCCAGAGATTTATGGACAAAAAAATCGTCTGATTCAGGACGGAAGACAATCTGACACGCAGTTCCCGATTCGGAAACTGTCCCAAAAACCGCAAAATGTATAGAGGAAAAGAACAACTTTGGGCATGGGAAGGAGGGAGTTGGGAGGGTGAGAGTGTAAGGTGATGTGCGATACAAGAAGATAGAGAAATAAAGACATTCATTTATTGCGTTGTGCTTCTTTTTAGCCCGGAGGGGGAGAATGTATGGGGCGTTGGTTGGGGTGAGGAGGGGGGGGGGAGATCAGAGGAAGAGAGAAGGAGTAGAGTACAAGCGTGCAACAAGACGTTATCGTCTATGTCTGTCACTCTGTTTCTCATTCTGTTGTTTGTGAAGGCTGTTACATTCACAATCGCAAGTGTGCCGTATACCATTCTTCCTACTCCACACCCCATTATTCTATACACTGTTCACCGTACTCCGTGCATCATACTTCAGTCACTATTCACCATACTCAATTCACCATAAGTGTACCTCATTCACCATACTCAATTCACCATAAATGTACCTCATTCACTATACTCAATTCACCATAAATGTACCTCATTCACTATACTCAATTCACCATAAATGTACCTCATTCACTATACTCAATACACCATAAATGTACCTCATTCACCATACTCAATTCACCATAATTGTACCTCATTCACCATACTCAATTCACCATAAGTGTACTTCATTCACCATACTCAATTCACCATAAATGTACCTCATTCACCATACTCAATTCACCATAAATGTACCTCATTCACCATACTCAATTCACCATAAATGTACCTCATTCA
>NW_004797500.1:852769-854990 GCF_000002075.1 Aplysia californica
AAAATGAGAGGAAGATGTGTGTGAGAGTGTATGTGCGTGCGCGCTCTCGCGTGTCCTTGTTTGTGTGTGTGTGTGTGTCGGTGTGTGTGTGTGTCGGTGTGTGTGTGTCTGTGTGTGTGTGTGTGTGTGTGTGTGTGTGTGTGTGTGTGTTTCTGTGTGCATGCGGAGACAAACTAGACAATCGTGGCAGTGTCTGGGCAATAAATATTAATATCATCCATCTATCTCGTAACTCAAAAATACAACAAACAAATTAGTGTTCCAGAAAGCAGCGCATTCTGCAAAGAGGATCGAATGATTTTACAGTCTGGTGCAAACTTGTCAAGCTTTGCTCGAAGCTCATTTTGGGCCAGGGAACATATCAAACTGGATCACTCACCTAAAAGCACTGAATTACAACGAGTCTTGTGTTTGCCCATCATTTTGGCGCCCATAGTGCGAACCAGCCCTGCGGCCATGACAGTGAACTGTCTAGGAGAATATAATTCAAATCTATGGCCAGAAGTAATCAGCTTGAGTCGCGCTCGACAGGAATGTGTCAAATTTCTAGAGACAGAAGCGAAACAGTGCTACCCTACACTCTTCTTATATTTCCTTCTCGCCAACTGCAACAGTGTCTGTGGTTGGTGTAGCCGTTAAACTCTTCGCCGTTGCAGGTAGATGATAGGAGTTCGATCGAATCCCAAGTGGGGAAATTGTGTGTCGTCTATTTCTGTCTGTCTGCTAGGATGGTGTATTCCACTGAGACCTGCTGAATCCTGACAGGCAAGATCGGAGCAGCCCATCTCTATTTTTATAGTAGAGTGTTTTACGGCGCTTGCAACTGCATAAAGTCATATGAGCGCCAAGGGGTGGGTGTCAACCGAGAAGTCTTTACAGGGAATCAGACTTAGACTGCTCACCTCTCTAGCTTCAACAGCACGAGGTCTGCTTCGACTATCAAGGCACCCCGGAAATAGCAGTTCACAAGCGAGTGACAAACATACAAAAGAAGAAGAGGAAAATGACAATAGTAAGGATCAGGAAAGAAAAAGCAGCAGTTCCCTGTTGTTGATCAGGCACAGTTATGATCGTGACATGAGTCAGCCCATTTACAATTCTACTAAGCTTGAACGAGATATGCCCCCCCCCTTTTAGGGAATGGCCTAAAGACACTACAGTCAGGGGCACTGCCCCAGGGGGTAGCCCATCTCTAAATGGGTCTGCATTGTGTAGATTTTGACATAAATTGCTCATAGCACATAACTATAACCTCCCTACCCTAAAGTAAAAATGATATATTTCATACCAAGATGAAATGACTGTTGGTTGTTGGTCTCCTCCCAAACAGATGTGCGTATTCAATCACCTCTGGGCTCAGTACAGACTTAAACCTCATTTGTGTCAATCTGGACGATAAATACTTACAGTATATAATTCTAACTCTCCCTAGCCAAAAGGAAAAGAATGTTATGATATAATATTATTTCAAAGCACGAAGAAAAAAAAAACTTGATTTTTGGTCTTCTTCCAAACAGGATGTTCGTATTCTTCAATCACCTCTGGGCTTAGTACAGACTTTAATCATTACATGTAGGAGGTGGGCAAAATCCGGAATTTTTTCCGGATAACCGGATAATTATCAGTGAAACATTGTCCGAATTCAGACTCTTAACTCACTTTCCTGATCCTCTTGCCGAAGTGGGTGCACCCATTTGTTGAAGTGATGCTAACCCGTTTGTCGAAGTGGTTCTAACCCATTAATTTGCAGAAGCGGTTCATATCATTAATTATTATTTTTTGCCGAAGAGGTGCTCTTACATATTATCCAGATTTTGTTAAAGCGACTCATTGTCCAGTTCAAATTATATGTACATCCAAGAGTGGACACTGCTATGGACCTCGCTTCTTGCTCTCTATAAAAACTTGCCGTGCTGATGCGCACCATAGGCGCGCAAATGAAGTGCAAAACACAAAGCTATGGGTTCAGTATAGAAAACAGCAGGCAAATTCTGATGATTATTCCGAGCACGGTTTTATTTTGTATAAAGAGCATAGAGTCACCCCCTTTTAAACGTGCGTTTAGTGTACATCTATGGGTAAAGAGAGACATGGAAAGGGAGAGAAAAGTGTATGTGTGTGTGTGTGTGTGTGTGTGTGTGTGTGTGTTTGTGTGTGTGAGAGTGTGTGTTTGTGTGTGTGTGTCTGTGTGTATGTGTGTTTTGTGTGTGTATGTGTGTGT
>NW_004797500.1:855091-856473 GCF_000002075.1 Aplysia californica
GAGGGGAGTGGGGAGTGGGGTATTGTGTACAAGGTAAAGTCCGTTTTGAAATTAATTAATTACCAGTGTCTGTAGTGTAGCGCTTAGGTGCTTTGCTGTCCATCCAAGAGACCCAAGTTCAATTCTCGAACTGGGGAGGATTTTTATGACTATATCGGTCTTTCTTTTGAGATGTTATGAGACATCGTGATGAAATTAGACGCTCGTTAAAATAATGAAATCGAAGATATCGGCATTTCTCCTCCAGTTTGACTTTTTTTCTAAATTTTTGTTTTTGTCGCCCAACATCTTTTATGTCCATTGAAAGACATATTTCTGTGTGAATTGTACAGAAAAAAACATTGATTAAAGGCACAACAAATATATATTTTCAGTTTCCAAGCTATTGAAGTTACAAAACTTTGGTGGCCATTTTTTCGCTAATATTACCTCTGACACCAGGTGACGTACATTTCCATCAATCACAAATATCTCCACGACTAATCAGGATAGATGGATATTTTTTCTCCAAAAGCAAGGCATGTGAACAGGCTTTAAGATGATGCCAATAACTCCATAGAGATACCCGAAACCTGACGAGCGCCTGATTCTACCGCGTCGTGACAAATATTATACTTCACAGCTCAGGATGGTTCTGGAAGGCAGAGGCAGAAACCCGCCTTTCTTTGTAATCTAAATTATGCCGATAGGGACATAAAATCATCGATATTTAAAAAGAATATGATCCATTATAATTTTCATATTGTTTGTTCCTCTATGAGATGTTGAACTTGAAATAAATTTCACCCTTGAGGATGTTAAGATGTCACAGGTTACAGGGACAACTTTCTATGAGAAAAATAAAAGGCCGAACGTCAGCAAGCTGTCTTACCTTTCTAAGCCAAGAAAGAAAAAAGGCGAGAAATGAGACATTAAAAAACCCAACTATTTCATCTTTTACAAATTTAGCTCTAGATCTAAACATATACTTTTCTTTGCTTCTTTTTCAGAATTGAAATTTTGACAGAATTATTTTCGCTCTTGCAACCTAGATCTATGCTGTGGATGAAAAAAACTGCCTTAAAAAAAGGGGGGGGGGGAGAAACAAATATTTTAAAGAATTGTGGGCTTTTTAGTGCATCTGAACAGCTGATCGACGATAAGAAAACAAAACCAGAAACATGTATGTGCTGCAGAAACTGATAACATTTGAGCAAAATCCAAAAAAGTCTTATGGTTGGAAACATCAGTAAAAGAGGCGAAAGAGCGAACTAATATTTGTTCTCTTCAGCTTAACATTTTCTCTGGAAATCTACATTAGAAGAGGCTTAAAATGGGGCCCCTTGGTCTAGCTTAAGTAATGAGGAATTGCGCATCTCTTCCTAAAGCGCCTCAAACCCCCC
>NW_004797500.1:858466-860275 GCF_000002075.1 Aplysia californica
TTCTTCTTCTTCTTTTTCTTCTTCTTCTTCTTCTTCTTCTTCTTCTTTTTCTTCTTCTTCTTCTTCTTCTTCTTCTTCTTTTTCTTCTTCTTCTTCTTCTTCTTCTTCTTCTTCTTCTTCTTCTTCCTTTCCCAATTACTGAAGGGTTGTGCTTTTTGTCTTTTGAATTAGCGTCCTCAGAGGGATTGCCTACATTTTTGATGAGGTCAGCATCTGACGTTATCCTCATAACCAAAAAGAAAATAAATAAAAAATGACAAATGACAAAATAAAAAGAAATCAAATTTTGTCGAGCACATACATAATGTTTGATTTCTCTAAAGTTCCGCTGCCTGTTTGTCAACCACTTAGTGTGGAAGGTCAATTTCGTTTTTATTTTTTTCAAATCTATCTTTAGAAAAACATGGTCTCCATCTATTTGCCCTTCATCTACACTGTGAAAACATATTCCCATCAACAATGACCTCTGATCTTCTAGATTTGTATACTCTGGGTTATATGGCAAGTGCTGGAATTACGACATTTTGGGTTTGTCAAAGCAAGTATGACGTCATGAGTCCACTTTTTGTAAGCTTTTTGAGAGAATTTCGGTGGATTCGTCATGTCTTTGTTTAATAAATCGCCAACTTAGAATTACAAAGTTGTATTTGCTCAGTACCCAATTTTGAGAAATTTGACGTCAAAATGTTTAGTTTCACAACATGTGACGCTTTTTCGAATGCAATTGTTTAAATATCTTGATAAAGACTCATAATAATCTCACGATTTTGAAAGAGCAGAGAGAACGTTTAGTTTGGTTTCTGACTTCGTGGTTTTAGAGTAACTTAAAATGACCAAAAATATCAGACAGAACTTTGTAAATCTGAGGTAGCGATGTGTTTACCAAAGACATCGTCTCTCCTGTTTCTGAACTGTACGATCCGTGGATATTTGTCAAAATAGACACAAATAACTACCTTAGAATGACAAAGTCTATCTGCTCAATACTTAATTTTAAAAAATTTGACGTAAAAAATTTTGAGATTCGCAATAATATTATGTCAAACATTTTCGAATGCAATTCTTTAAATATCTAGATATCTTTCGATTTTGATAGTGCAGATAGAGTATTGATTTCGAGGTTCATAGTCTCAGTAACTTAAAAATTGTCAGATAGAACTTTGTAATTCTCAAGTAGCGAAATGTTAATTATTCCTTTTTGTTCAGCACCAGCCATTGCCCTCTGAACACACAGAAACATTCTAAGCTTCCCGGAGAGTATACAGAACAAACAGCCAAACAACCAACAGCCCATGTGTGCTCAAACACAAACACACTAACAAGATCTTTAGCCAAAAACCCATTAACACCTGTGTGCAGTAAGGAAAATGCCTTTAAAGTGCTCTACCCAAGGACATCATATCTTTGGAGACCTGACGCGGTTCGAACTCACTGCCTTTCAGTAGCAATTTCAACAGTCTAACGACTAAACCACCGACGCCATTTTTAAAAGTATTTATTGTACTTCTCTAATTGGCTGTATCACGACTACCAAGCCGTATCTAAAAGTCCACATTGGCTGAACCATGAATAAGAACACTTACACAAAAGTAATATTATTGTGATGAAGTTAGACCAAGAATTCAATAACTCCAAACACCTGCTAACATCATTACTGTTCTGATTTTGTATTCAAGGACATAGTCGCTGCAATAGTGACAGCTGATGTATCTAGGTGTTAGACCCTGACTGTATCTATACTCAACAGAATGTGAGAATGTGTGTCAACGCATGTGACGAAATTGTTTGTGTGTGTGTGTGTGTGTGTGT
>NW_004797500.1:862227-864045 GCF_000002075.1 Aplysia californica
CTATCTATCTATCTATCTATCTATCTATCTATCTATCTATCTATCTATCTATCTACCTCTGAAACCCGCTCAACATCTTCAACTACTTCATTCCAATCGAAACTGCATAAGACGCAATATAATCATTTTGCTGTTCTCTTTCCTTCTTCCTTATCACAACATCCTCTCCTAATCAGGAAAACGATCGATTCGATCGTTCGGAAGGGAAATTCACATTCTTCCTTGCACATTCCGTGTTTGCACCTCGATAGCAGGTAGAAAATCGACCTGTTATAATCTGGCAAACATTGTGTGACGTCTTTCCTTTAGTGCGGATTTCAGATAACTGAATTTCCTTTTCACTCATCCTTACAGAAATTAGGTCTATAACATAAGAGTTCACCTTTCAATTAGGACGAGCAGACCCACCCTCTCTTATGAAAGGCAGGAATTGATTCATATGTGGGTGTTGCTCATTAAAAGGATAAAATTGCTTTGGAGAAGGAACTCGGTCAAAAGAAGTTTGCATCTTTTGTCGAGTATATTTGTCAATATTTGATTTAAATCATGTCTTTTGACACGGTACTAGGTCTAATAGATTTCTACCCACTGAATATACAAATAAAAATGTTGTTTGCTTCTGTGCTTTGTTGTTGTTGTTGTTGTTGTTGTTGTTGTTGTTGTTGTTGTTGTTGTGTTATTATATACAATTATTATCTACTTTAAGTTTATTTTGTAAAGATGCTTCAACTCTCAATTATACTCCGATCGTTTCGTAATTCTGTTGCGAACCAAGCCCTCCCCTTGACGCCGTGTGTCTGCCAACAGTGCGAACACCCGGGGTTCAAACACAAGAGGAGCGGGTGGTTGGCGGATGCTCTCGTATGGATTGCTCCTTGTTTCCTATCAAACATCTATCGTCCTTATCTTTTGTTTTGTATTTGTTACTCTCTTGTAACGCCTCTAATTTTCGGCACTCGTATAACCTTATTGTGTTGCGTGCGCCGTAAAACCTTGCTAAAACAAAACCAAAAGAGGGAAATAAGTTTTACAGAATGCGTTATCGTGTTAATCAGATCTTTTATATTACAAGAGGATGCAGTGACTGTCTAAACATCTGTTTTATGTCTGTGGCAGACAAAATGGGGCTTAACCCTATCCGTACACCCTGGGATTATATTGTACCCCCCGGGTTGTATTCTTCCCATTTTAGAATACTTCTAGTACGAAGATCTCTTTGAAACTGTCAGTATTTCTTCAAAAACCATTTTGACAGACTGCTATGCAAAGCGTACGGATCGGATTAACGAGTAAATTTCCTCTTTGGAAAGTGGTGGCACAGCGTTGCCCACGTGGTGTGGATACGATAGTAAAGCACGACGTACGGATAGGGTTAATATGTGCCATCTTCGATATCATTTAGATACTTCTGGAGGCTGACTTCTTTGGCCATGCCTGTCAAGACCAATCTGAGCTAAATAAGATACAACATCCCAATAGACATACGGAGATACTTGACCAAAAAAACCCACAGGACTCGAATTCCTGTCTTCTGTCTCTCATGGCGAAAACCCTAACCATCAGACAACTTAAGCGACGTCATATTGAGAAAACAGCTCAACTTCATCAAACCCCAAAAAAACCCTTAAAAACTGGATACCAATCTACTTGTCAAAGCTCTCCGTTTTGCAAAGGTCAAGATGTCCACTGAAATGACCCGATGAAACCGTATTACTGTTGACAACTTTTCACATCATTTACCTTAGAAAGAAATTGACAAAGTACATCGTTTATATATATTATAAATGTGTGTATATATATATATACAGTATATTGTGT
>NW_004797500.1:865266-867369 GCF_000002075.1 Aplysia californica
CTCTCTCTCTCTCTAGCTCCTCCTCTCCCCCCCACCATTCTCTTTTCCCTAACCCGTCTTTACTCTCATACTCCTCTCCCTCACATGCCAAAACATGTCACAAACTCGCTTACATGTTTCTGTTTCTCATTTCATCTCTTGTCTGCCTGGATTAACGGCTTTTCTACCTGAGGCACTTCAACTACTCAACCCGAAATAGGCCTTATGTTTTGTTTTAGATTCCTAAGTATTGCTCCCAAATTGAAAATTTCTGCCCCTCTTTCTGAAATCTTAAGTTAAGAATTCCACGCGTGTTTTCAACGAAGTACTTGGAAATAGAGCAACACTGAGAGTTATTGCCTGAATGTCAAAATATTCAAATCATGGGCCGTAATGACATAACATGACGCGACATCCTTTTGAGAAGTATTATAGGATTCAAAGAAGAAGAATGTTTTTCAATTGTTTTTAGTTCAGGGGTTCCAGTAGCCGAGTGGAGTGGTTTGTGTGTTCAGGCTCAAGGAAATGTCCAATAATTTGTCATTGGCACGTTTAGCTGGGAGGTCAATAGCGTGTGTCCTTGAGCAGGACAGGATAGTAAAGCTTGCTGAAAAACAGAATGTGTCTCAAATTGTCGACCAGTTATGACGTGCTTGTGGGATTGCAGCATTTTTTTTAAATTTTGGTGTTGTTGTTTGTTTTTTTTGTGTTTTTTTTTGGGGGGGGGGTGTTTGCTTGGGGTTGTTTGGTTCTTGGTTTGTTTTGTTTTTTGGGTTTTTTTTGTTGGGGGGGTTGTTGTTAACGGCTGTGTCTTAAGAACCAAAAAATGACACAATTTCGATCATGTAGGAGGTTGGTTCCGACCCTGCCTGCCAGGTTCAAACCGGGCTGTGAATGATACAACCTGAACAAAGAGGGATGTTTTCGTGGTGTGTTATTCTGATTAGATTTTTAGTTGTTTAACCTCGTAGACATAAGTTCGGTTCCTGTGAGAGAGAGTTATTTTTTCCAGTATCTCCGTCTGTCTGCTGGGACGCTGTATTCCTCTAAACATGGGTCAGCACCGATAGGCAAGGTGGAATCATTCAACACATGTGAGGCAGCATGGTGAAATCAGGCGCTCGTCAAAATAGTCGAAATGAAGAAAGAGGCATTTTCCGCAGGTTTGGGTATTTTTAAAATTTTTGTTTTTTGGCTCAACACCTTTCATACACGTTAAAGAACACATTTCTCTATGGATTGTACTGAAAACCTTTGATTTAAGGTATAAGGGGTGAAATTTTAAGTTTCCATGGGCTCTCAAGTTTAGGAAATAACTCAACTTTGCCGGCCATTTTCTCGCTAATTTTACCTCTGAAACCAGACTACTCCACCTCCTTCAATCACCAATATCTTGACTTGTATCCAAGATAAATAGATATTGTTTTCATCAAAAGCAAGGCAAATGAACGATCTTTAAGATGATACCAATAACTGCATATGCCCCAAAATTGACGAGAGCCTGAATCCACTGTGTCGTGACACATATTGTTTATGTTAGTGGGGGCTGTAACACAATCATTACGACGTGTGTTGGGATCGTTTAAAGTGCAAAAATAGGATGATACACCTTTTCAAGTCCGACATGCTGCCAAGACCCTGGTTATCTTTGTGTTGTATTTTCTACGTTGTATTATGTTTGGCCTGGTTGCCATGGGCGACACATACACTAATGTCGACGTCGATGTGGATTCTGTTATCCCGTTTATTGTTTTACGAGACCCGCTTCCTGTGTACGTATTTAGTGAGCATTTAAAAGACACTTGGTCCTGTCTAAAGCAATGGCTACGTTTCAAAGCGTGGTAATTGAAAGCAAACATGAATTTTTTGCTCCAAACAGATAGGTTTCTGTCGAGCTTTCTGACACCGATAATGCTGGAGTTTGGCGTTTGTGTTCAGTGTGTGAAGGTAACAAAGATCTTTGCCTGAAACAGTCTTGAGCAAAAGCCGAGGTGATGAGAAGTTCTGAAACGTTGTGTTTATTGCTGAACATTCAAACAGTGTTGATGAAACTAACATTTTCACGCTTTCGGGTCTCTTTCAAGAAGGTTTTCTCTGTATCACTCGCTCGCTCTCTCTCTCTCT
>NW_004797500.1:867512-868772 GCF_000002075.1 Aplysia californica
CTTTCTTTCTCTCTCTCTTTCGCTCTCTCTCTTTCCCTCTCTCTCTATCCTTCTTTTTCTCTTTTTCTCTCTCTAGCAATCTGTCTATCTCTCTCTTCCTCTCTCTATCTCTCTTTATCTCTCTATCCCTCTCTCTATCTATCTATCTATCTATATAGGCCTACCTATCTATATATCTATCTATCTCTATCAAGCGTTGTCGAAAGACTATACTACGTATCCTCAATAAGTTAAGCCAAAGTAATAATGTTCATTTTAAAAATGTATCTTTGAAAATAAGGGCGCCACATTTTGACACACATCCGACCTACACCCAACAGGGTATTCATTTGGTACTATGAAAAGTTCTACATGAAAATGAGCGAAATAAAACAGATACAACAAACTAGACGTTCATAAAACATGGCCAGTTTTAACTTGGAATGTTTCATGTTGTTACTTCGGTACTGAAGTAGAAAATGGTTGGTGGGGAAAAGATGGGGAACGGTCGAGAGATAAAACTGTTGGGGTTCAAGTTATATTTCAAAGAAGTGTTGAGCCAGTAGTACAAGGTACATTATCCAGTTACAAGTTACTGACTGTAATCTATACATATTATATGTGTGGAAGTTCGTCACTTTGGCCCCCAAAAACGTCGGAACCACTTAACTTTCGAATTTGAACAAATTAACGGTGGTTCAGAATTATTCAAAGGGTTCACAGTTTTACTGAGAAGTCTGAAGTCACTGTAGTTTAATTTTCAGTTTTTCATTAGTTTCGTTTAGATCTAATCTTGGGAAAGTCCGTCTTCTTAGAAGCCATTGTGAATAAGTGAGGGTTCCGTTCACAAGGAGTGCGCACTCGTCCCACAACGACTTGACGTTCAATTTTTCGAGTCCGTTCATCGAACGGGGTACCCAGCTAGTATGATAATATGTACGAAAATGCACGAGCGTAACATTCTGCAATGCTGCGTGCTTCTCTTGGAGACTGAGGAAATGAAATGGAATGAACTTGTAATCAAAAAATGTAATTCGAATTCTTTTAAGTCCTGGTACTAGAGATACAAGAGTATTGATCGTGTTGACTTAGCTGAACCTTCAGTTTTAAACAGTCTGGATTCCCTAGTATCATCATAACGAAAAGAAAACCTGCATTCCAGATTCTAATCGCAGTACTGGGAGACAGTTTGGGTCCGGTAAAGCTCTCCTTGAATTGTGTGTGTGTGTGTGTGTGTGTGTGTGTGTGTGTGTGTGTGTGTATGTATGTGTGTGTGTGCGT
>NW_004797500.1:868872-870042 GCF_000002075.1 Aplysia californica
TGTGTGTGTGTATGTGTGTGTGTGTGTGTGTGTGTGTGTGATTGTGTGTGTGTGTATGTAGGGGGGAGGGGGTTGTCATTTCCAATGTAGATAATTTTTTACGCCACCCCTTCCCCTACCCAAATAGTTACAACAAATTTAGATTAGTTAGGCGGCGGGTTTTGACTCTGCTAGTCAGCGCCAACACAGGTTAAGTGAGAAACAACGTCCAAGCAGAGAGAGTGAATTACACCGTAAAAACTACTTGGGAATCGAACTCCCGTCTCCTGTGTGTGATGTCAAAGCGCCTCGCCGTTACACCACAGAAGCTGGTCTGCGTTTTCTTACATAAAACCATGCTACGTTGGTTCTTTATTTTAGATAGATACAGAGTGTGAATGGAACTCGGGTCTCCTGCAAAGCTTCTAACCTCTACACCACGGACGTTGGTCTGCATTTTCTTAGATAAAACCATGCTACATTGATTCTTCATTTTAGATAGATATAACGTGTGAATCGAACTCGGATCTCCTGCAAAGCTTCTAACCGCTACACCACATTCTGATGCCAGGCAGGCATCTCCTGGAAGTATTCGTCGCAAGTTCGTAAATAAATCAAATGCGTAGCGCATGTCAATCTGATCCTTCTTTGCGTGCGCTGGTCTCGTGATGTTAGCCGACTCCATTGATCTCTGGTCGCTAAGTCTCTGAGTTCTTTAGATTTCTTTGCGTGCGCTTGTCGAAGGGGTCTCTCGATTTCTCCATTATTTATCTGTTATGGCGTAAGCGAAGCCTTGAGTAATTTGGATAACAATGAGTGAGTATTTGTGTGCGTGAGTTTGTGTGTTTGTGTGTTTGTGTGTTTGTGGCTGTATGTGTTTGTGTATGTTCGGTGTGTTTGGGGGGAGGGATGGAAAAATAGAGCGTTTGTTATTCTCGTGTAAAACGTGTAATCTTCGGCGGTTGTGTGCCCTGTGTTGAAAGTGCCGCACAATTCTTTTTAAAACAAAAAAAGAGACAGACAGACAGACAGAAAGACAGACAGACAGACAGATTGTTTATGCGGGTGTCTGTGTGAGGGAGAGTTTGTTGGCGTGCGTGAAGAGTGTGTGTGTGTGTGTGTGTGTGCGTGCATGTGTGTTTTATGTGTTTGCGTGTATGTGTGTATGTGTGTATGTGTGTGTGTGTGAGA
>NW_004797500.1:871873-874295 GCF_000002075.1 Aplysia californica
TGTGTGTGTGTGTGTGTGTGTGTGTGTGTGTGTGTGTGTGCTCGTAAATAAGCGTGTTTGTGCGCTGACAGGTGATTGAGTATATTATGTGAGTTTCTCTAGACTGGGGTGTACGTTATTTTTTAGGAACATGAGTGAGGGGGGTGTGCATATCATTTTGGCATTCGCTTCTCTGTTTCAAGGACAAATTAAATACACAATCTGTCGAGGACGCGATAGCAGGTTTATTCGCACCTAAAACGATCTACTGTTTGGCATTTTTTTACTTTTTCCATTGGCTGCCATATTTCAGACAGGCAGGTGAGTGTGTGTGTTATTAATGTATAATGCACCATAAAAGATCTCAGTTAATCCCCGACGCAAACTCATCAATATTCATGAGTGTAGACAATTAGTCCTTTTCTTGCCCGTCATCAATTGTTAACTTACTGATTGTACGTTTTCTGGCGATTCAGCAACGCTTGAGGACGCTCTGTCTATGTATACTTTTTAAAAGAAGCATAAAAACCTCTTCATTCAAACAATTTTGTTTTAGTAGGCCTACTCTAATCTTTATTCGTGGGTGGGTGGGTGGCGGGTGTTAATAATAATAATAAATAGCATTTGTATAGCCCATGTCCCCACTCGAAAGCTAGCTCTATGCGCTTTACACTGGTGTGGTTTGCTCCTTCCTTCCTATCAAACATCTAGACCGACCGTCCCTATCTCTCCTCTTTTTTGTGTATGGTACTCTCTTGTAAAACCTCTGTTCTTCGGCACTTATATGACCTTATGTGCTGCAAGTGCTGTAAAACTCTCACCTAAATTAAAATTTTGTATCCGAATCTTAGAAAGATTAGCAACAACATGCATATTATGAAGTATGCAAATTTTTGTTTCTGATTCGTGTACAACAGTTCGGCGCGTGGTTCAGCATTGATTTCTGTATGCTGTTGGTACATAATTATGTGTCCACTACGTCTTTAAAGTGTTAAGGAGGATGGTTGTCTCTTCTTTTCTTACTCAATTAAAATTAGGGTAAATACTAATACAAATCAATAAGTAAATAATAATACAAACCAATGTTCATATAATGTACAACACACGAAGAAGTGGTTTCAACTGACTTTATTAGAATAACAAATAGTACTCTTGACCAATACTCATTTTTCATTTACAATCAAAAACAAACAGTGAAATAACTTCAGTGTGATAGTACTGCAGACTATGACGTGTTTATTGGATTTATCAAAAGAATTAATGATTTTCACGGACCTTTTTTTTTCTTTTAAAATCAATCAAACGTTTAATCATCTCTAAGCTAACAATAATTGTTTAACTTTCTGAAGAAAATAATTCCCCCAAATTAATAACTCATTGAAGCTGATCTCATCTGTGCTGTGCCAGGGTCACCTTAAAATCACAAATAAACAATTTGTTATTTTACCTTTTGCATAACACAGTACCTTTTCTGAAAAGAAGTGGGCAGATTTTGAAATTATAAAGGTCGCTTAAGATCAAAGAAGAGCGAAAGCCCTTGAAGATCCACAGGTACGTTTTGCCCATCCTACTCTCACACCAAACCTGAATCTCAAGACATGGCAAAGATATTAAACAGCTGTCCGGATTAGTTATATTCTTCCGTGCAAAGCACACGACGGTTCAAAGCAATGAAAACGAGCTGTCTGCACCAGGCGTAAGGAGTGATGAGTTTACCTTCCCAGAACTAGGGAGAACTTCAGGTGTCACGCAACTAGCTGGTCGTATTTGCCATAGAGTATCTTCCTTTTCAGCGGGAAGCTTTTCAGGATTTTTTCTTTCTTTTACTGCTCAAGTAGAGATCTTTTTTCTTTTACTGCTCAAGTAGAAATCTTTTTTCTTTTACTGCTCAAGTAGAAATCTTTTTTCTTTTACTGCTCAAGTAGAATTCTTTTTCCTTTTACTGCTCAAGTAGAATTCTTTTTTCTTTTACTGCTCAAGTACAAATCTTTTATCTTTTACTGCTCAAGTAGAATTCTTTTTTCTTTTACTGCTCAACTACAAATTTTTTTATCTTTTACTGCTCAAGTAGAATTCTTTTTTCTTTTACTGCTCAAGTAGAATTCCTTTTTCTTTTACTGCTCAAGTAAAATTCTTCTTTTTTTTCTTTGCAATTATAATTATGTTTCTTTTACTGCACAAGCAGAATTCTTTTTCTTTTGCTGCTTAATTAAGTAAAAAAAAAAAAAAAAAAATTCTGTTAAAGTAGAATTTTGTTGGCGGCTTTTTTTCTGCTCATGTAAATCTAGAATTTTTTTTTTTTCTGCTCAAGTAAAACTATTTGTCTTTTCCACTCAAGCAAATTCTCTTTTTTTCTGCCAAAGTGTTACCAATTTCAGTTATTACTAGCTGCCCGTGAGTGTTCTAAGTTTGGTCTCCTTATCGTAAGAAGACAACTACTGCC
>NW_004797500.1:874395-875512 GCF_000002075.1 Aplysia californica
ACAGGTACGTTTTGCCCATCCTACTCTCACACCAAACCTGAATCTCAAGACATGGCAAAGATATTAAACAGCTGTCCGGATTAGTTATATTCTTCCGTGCAAAGCACACGACGGTTCAAAGCAATGAAAACGAGCTGTCTGCACCAGGCGTAAGGAGTGATGAGTTTACCTTCCCAGAACTAGGGAGAACTTCAGGTGTCACGCAACTAGCTGGTCGTATTTGCCATAGAGTATCTTCCTTTTCAGCGGGAAGCTTTTCAGGATTTTTTCTTTCTTTTACTGCTCAAGTAGAGATCTTTTTTCTTTTACTGCTCAAGTAGAAATCTTTTTTCTTTTACTGCTCAAGTAGAAATCTTTTTTCTTTTACTGCTCAAGTAGAATTCTTTTTCCTTTTACTGCTCAAGTAGAATTCTTTTTTCTTTTACTGCTCAAGTACAAATCTTTTATCTTTTACTGCTCAAGTAGAATTCTTTTTTCTTTTACTGCTCAACTACAAATCTTTTATCTTTTACTGCTCAAGTAGAATTCTTTTTTCTTTTACTGCTCAAGTAGAATTCCTTTTTCTTTTACTGCTCAAGTAAAATTCTTCTTTTTTTTCTTTGCAATTATAATTATGTTTCTTTTACTGCACAAGCAGAATTCTTTTTCTTTTGCTGCTTAATTAAGTAAAAAAACAAAAAAAAATTCTGTTAAAGTAGAATTTTGTTGGCGGCTTTTTTTCTGCTCATGTAAATCTAGAATTTTTTTTTTTCTGCTCAAGTAAAACTATTTGTCTTTTCCACTCAAGCAAATTCTCTTTTTTTCTGCCAAAGTGTTACCAATTTCAGTTATTACTAGCTGCCCGTGAGTGTTCTAAGTTTGGTCTCCTTATCGTAAGAAGACAACTACTGCCCACATGTACGAAGCCGAAAATGTTCATGTGTCTTTTTTTTCAGTTGCAGTTTCTCAATCTTTGGTATCTGTTGCGGGTGATAGAGAAATATTTAGGCGAAATTCAAAATCTAAACGTTGATCAGAGAGAGAAAGAAAAGTCACATAATTTACGCATTTCTTTTAGAAAGAATGAGAATGTTGTTTTTCTTTTGGGTTTTTTTTGTTTGTTTGTTTGGGGGGGGGG
>NW_004797500.1:877797-883004 GCF_000002075.1 Aplysia californica
GTTGCTGCTACTGCTGCTGCTGCTGCTGCTGCTGTTGCTGTTTTGTTCGTTTTTCCCCAAAAAGTAGCCTTTTCCGTGAGTCAGCACGTAATTTGGGGAAAATCCGGTCTCTGACATAATAATTATTGGCTGTGAAGAGTAACAACCATAGTGTTGAGCAGCAGCTGCTGTTGGCGATGTAAGGTGCTAGTAATCGCCGAGACGAATCAATTCATAACAAAGGGCTGTCTAATCGATCTATCGACCCCAACAGCTATGTCTGAGGCCCCAACCTTTTCCGGCTCGTTTTACATTTAGGAAGCTTTCGAGGGTAAATAAAGTTGCCCCCTTAACGGTAGTTTACACTTGTACCATAGAAAAGGAATCGACGAAAGGAATCTTTGTTCTTTGTTAATTATTCTCCCTACTTTTTGGAATTGGTGTTCTTTATTAAAATACAAGCAACATAGTGTGACTAGCTAATTCTCCCTACTTTTTGGAATTGGTGTTCTTTAATTAACACAAGCAACATAGATAGTGTGTCTAGCTCTGCGTCATTATTTCTTCCATATTTCTCGAATTTAATTTTCAAAGTGATAGTTTGTTTTGTTTTGTTTGTTGTTGTTTTTTTCGGGGGGGTTTTTTGTTGTTGGGGGTTTTATTGTTTTGTTTTTTTTGGGGGGGGTTGTTTGTTTTTTGTTGTTTTTTCAACACAAAGACACCACGCCCACAAAGACACCGCAAACTCATTTTTTGTGCTGAGGGAATTGATATGGGGTTAATCAAATTTGTTTGTCGCTGGTAAGACACAATGTATAGTTAAAGTAATCAATGCTAGGAAACTGATATAATCTTTTGACATAATTTTTTGTTGAATATGATATTAAAAAGTAATTGAACACGAAAGGCTTTGTCAGAGGCAGTCTAGTATCTCAGCATTATTTTATTCTGCCGATCGAATGTCAAGAAATAACAACTTAACTCTGTAGGACGTCGTAAACACATGAATTGCCCGACCAGAAAAATACCAAAGCCAATGGTCTTTGACATCATATTGGAACCATCAGACACAAATCAGAAACACGAACTTGTACATCTAATTGTAGCGTGCTTTTGACTGCCTTTTAAAGTTTCTAAATTTATTTTTTAAAGCAGAGTTGAGAAACCTGGATGAATAAAACAGCTATGATTTTTTGACAAAATGCTCCAAAACAACACGTAGAGGCCAGACCTATCCAAATGTTGTCTCAGAATATGCGTTTTCTGAAAGATAATGACGCGCACGCCAGCCTGGGCGATAGTGTGTGTACAACAGAAAGATGAAGATTTTAGTAAATTTGGTGAATAATGGGGATCGACTGGGTAGTGAAGACGTGACAGGTATTGTTTAAAATGCCATGCCTTGAAGTACATATATAACCCTTCCAGCCCCAGCTATTTTTGTGCACTCACTTACCCCAGTCCCAGCAAATTCAGCAGTATTTCAGAAAAAGAGGCATGCATTCTAAAAAGTAATGTAGTATCTTTGAAGTGTGGTAGTTTAAATGATGATATATAACAAATATTAAAGGTACATTGTATATGAACAAATATTATAACAATTAAAGCTTTATTAAGTTCGTTAAATTTGAAAAATGTGCAAAGTCGGTACCTCCCGAAACTGAGAATATACGCTCTTGGGACGGTGGGAGGTACAAACGGTGCTGAAAATATACGTTCAAGGGGCTGGAAGGGTTAATAAGTGGGTTGTACGAAAATGTTAACCTCATGAAGATGACAAAAGTGGGCACTGAATAAAAAAGGTTGACAAACACTGACTCGGTGTAGTATGAGAATGAAGCTTGAGAGCAATAATTGAGCCGACAGAAAGAGAGAAATTTGACTAGCACTAAACCGAAGAACCAATTCTGCTTCACTTAACTATGCCATCCTCAGGATTTATGGCCAGCACAGTATAGCTGCTTGTCATTCCTCGCGTTTCGTTTTATCGCACCTTATAATTGATTGCTTGCAGAGGCCGTGCATGCAGTGGAGATTTTCTGGTTGGAAATTGTCTTCAGCTGCCTCTCTCATTTCTTTAGCGATTTTTACGGTTTCGCGCGATTTCTTTGAAATATGTATTTCTTTCCCTCTTACTAATATTTCCTCCCATTTTTATTATTATATGACAGTTCCTTTGTGTCTCACTTTCTCTCTCTCTCTCTCTCTCTCTCTCTCTCTCTCTCTCTCTCTCTCTCTCTCTCTCTCTCTCTCTCTCTATCTCTCTCTCTCTCTCTCTCTATCTTTCTTTCTTTCTCTATCCCTCTTTCTCTCTATCTTTCTTTCTCTTTCTTTTTCTCTCTCTATCTATCTCCCTCTCTCTCGCTCGCTCTTCCTTCCTCTGTCTCTGAGACTGACAGTAAGTCGCTTTATCTGTCTGTGGGCTGTCTCAATGTCACTTCTTAAGTATGTCCTTTTTGTCTGAGAGGATGTCTTCTATCTGTCTGTCTTTTAACAAGTTCAAAGGTCTGCTCCTCCTTCCTGCGCACGTAAAAGTGCACCCTCTGTGCATTGATTGAAGCTGGCTGCGTGCGTGTGCATCAATGCTTCAGATGAGAAACAGGCCTTTGTCATTCTCTATGAGCATGAAAGCGTGAATATGAATGTGTACGCATGATAACAAGGGGGGTTATATACGTGTGTCCAATTCTCAATCCTTTTTGTCAGCCAGTGGCTGTATTCGTTCGTGCGTCTCTTTCAACAAAGTTGCCAGCCCAACCCGTCAACCCAGCGCAGAACAATCTCATGATTTGTTGCTTTTTGGTGGGTTTTTAAATCATTCTAATCACGATTTTCCCTGCACTGTGTTTCTCGCATCCGCCTCGAACGCCCCCCCAAAAACGCAATCCTGTCTCTCTAGCTTTCTCCCCAAGACACATCCAATTATCGATAAGGTGTCTTCGACCACTTGGGTTTTTTAAGAAATGCAAAACAGGAAGCGTGTGAAACTGGATAACGATGCAGTTGTGGGTAAACCTCGTGATAATCAGCAACCTTATTCCATTGATATAAATTTGGTTTAGTTGCAACAGTTTTGACAAATACTTATCTTCATCTGAAATCTGTTAAGTTATTATCAAAGAAACTTTTAAGTGTCCCTACTTGATATTGTCGTAGCTAACAAGATGTGGCGTCGCTAGTCTAGAGGTAAGGCTACCGGATTCTTATCGTAAGATTGTGGGTTCAGAGATTCGGGGATTCGGGGCTCCACTCAGTCCGATGCTGTGTCCTTGGAAAAATGCACTTTACACGAATTCTTCTATATATAGCTCTGTCCTATCTGAGATAGACATTAAATTTGGAAGTTTCGCCTTCTAAGTTAGAATCTTACATTGTTGGGTCGGACATTGAACCTAAACAAGTTTGTGAGTTTTGCTGGCCAAATAAAAAAGTCGCTTTCTCTGAGTGCGTGCACATCGGTATAATGTGTCTTATCCCTTCCAGCCCCATGAACGTATATTTTCAGCACCGTTTGTACCTCCCACCGTCCCAAGAGCGTATATTCTCAGTTTCGGGAGGTACCGACTTTGCACATTTTTCAAATTTAACGAACTTAATTAAGCTTTAATTGTTATAATATTTGTTCATATGCAATGTACCTTTACTCATTGTTATATATTATCATTTAAACTACCACACTTCAAAGATACTACATTACTTTTTAGAATGCATGCCTCTTTTTCTGAAATACTGCTGAATTTGCTGGTACTGGGGTAAGTGAGTGCACAAAAATGGCTGGGGCTGGAAGGGTTATTATGTCTTTGTGCATCAACAACATTATTATAAGAATTCTGTCGCATAATAGTATAATATGTACCTGAAACCATTATATGTATTTCTGTTCCATTAATCTTTAAAAATTGCAGAAACTATTTGAATAAACAATCATTTTCTAAAGTCTGAAATCCCAAGACGTCCCAGTCGGCGTCTGTGGAGTGGCGATCAGACGCTTCAAGATGCAGAATGCATGAGTTCGATTCCCGTGTGTAAAGAGTTTATATTGAGTACCTGGTATATCCATTTTTCTATAGGCACGTTGCATTCCTCTCAGGCTGGGTTGATCTTGACAGGCAGGGTTAAATCCTGCTTCCTAAGTGACCTAAATCATGTCGATTGGGGCGTATACCACCTGTATTCAACAAACAAACCCAAAAAAAGGGTTGCAGAGACGGCACATTTGACCCAAACGAACTGTAATGATTATAATGAATATTAATTGCATTGGCATAGAGCATATCCACGCTTACGGCATGCTTATGCACTTAACAGTTATTATTACCACATCATACCCCTGAACACTCGGAAATATCCTAGATCATTAGACATGCACCAGAAGATTGCATGGTCGACTTTGACATGAGGAAGACATCTTTTTTTAAACATCCTGTTTGGAAATCAAACGTTGTTTATTTTGCTGTTTTTTTTTGTTGTTTTTTTGTTTTACTTTTTCTTTTTAAAATCATTTTTTCCTTTGTAATGAATCTGTGCTTGAACGGTTATTTTCAACTCAGAAAGCTACTACGGGAGGTAAGATGCGCTAATGGTAGGTCTTACTTCTTCACTTTACGTCTCTTTTTTTCTGTATATCTGTCAGTCTGTCTGTCTTACTTTATCCCAACACTAAATGGCCACCATTGTGTCGATGTGCTTCTCTTTACCCAAACAAACAAATAATAAAACAGAAAGCTGCTAGAATCTATTGGCAAGGGCGGCCATGCTGATCCCTTAGCGTCAAAACGCGCATGCGCAAGAGGCGGAAATATTGATAGACATCACTCATGAGCTGTGAGTGGACACGGCAGAGCGCGCAAAGAACGACATAGCTGTTATATTATTGCTTGTGTCCTCGGGGAACTTGCCCTAAATTGTTCACGCCCCAATCAACACACGATCGCTCGCTCATATGACCTTATACAGTTACGAGCGCCGTAAAACTCAACGCAAAAATAACAGACAATCAGCAAACGGACGCACGCTCATGATATGACCTTATGCAGTTGCGAGCGTCGTAAAACTCTAAGCAAAAATAACAGACAATCAACACACGGACGTACGCTCATGATATGACCTTATGCAGTTGCTAGCACGTAAATTCTTACCAAAAAAAGAAAAACCCCACAGCTAACAACCAACACAAGTTTGATGGTAATCGATGTTGTCAAAGACAAGAAAACCACCAGACTTCGAGG
>NW_004797500.1:883213-885245 GCF_000002075.1 Aplysia californica
CTCCTTCTATTTTGTGTTTATTACTCTTTTGCAACACCTCTAATATTCGGCACTTATATGACCGTACCGTGTTGCTAGAGCTGTTAACCCCGCACTAAAACAAAACAAAACCGATGATTGTCTTGAGCAGGTGGTCGTAATAACAGGATGTATTTAAGGCCTGGCTGCTTCAAAACTTCCTGTCCCGGACATGGGATGACATCCAAGAGAAAGACAGATGTACTTGTGAAAAGACACATGAGGCATTGTGGTGATCAGGCGCTCATCAAAATAATGAAATGAAAGAAACCGGCATACTTCTGCACCTAGAGCAATTTTCATCAATTTTTTTGTTTTCTTTATTGTTTTTTGGCTCAACGCCTTTTATATACACTTGAAAACACATTTCTGTGCTGATTTTACTTCTTTTAAAATGATCATTTGCAGTTGCCAAGGGCTCTAGAGCTTTGGGAGTCACCAGACTTTGGCGACCATTTTCTCGCAAATTGTACCTGTAAAACCAGGCGATCCCCAGCCCCATCAATTGCAAATATCTCGACTTTTGTTCAAGATAGATAAGTATTTTTTTCATTGAAAGCGAGACAAATGAACAAGCTTTAATATGATACCAATAACTCCATATGCCAAAAAATTGACGAGCACCTGATTCCACCGCGTCTTGACACATATCATTTCACACACCATGATATGACAGACTTTCTTTGCGTACATATAGCAGGTGAAGGGGGTTCTCGTGACCCAGAGGTTAAGGGTTCGAATTCGGATAGCGACGGAAAAAAAATTTCTACAAAGTTGTCTCCTTTTACCTCCTTTCCTGCTCTCTAGCAATGTTCTGTCGTCGGCTTTCGTCTCTTCTTTCTGCCCTCACCCCCTCACCTCCTTTGCCCCCTCATCTAGGCTCCTGACTCTTTCTGCAGCCTTTCTACTGCTACTCCCTGGCCCCTTCTTACTACTGTCTTTCAGCCACACCCCTGATCTTCTGGTAGGAAAGATCTATGCTTAGCCTTCTCGGACAAGGGCAAAAATCTTGGAGGACCGGTGTGCAATTTGCGCATGTTTAAGTTCCTTTGGTGGTCTAAAATCGATAAGAGTAGGCTTCGGACGCCACCTGGACAAAATTCAAAATTTCGTACAAACTTAAAACGTTTAATGTGTCCTGCTCGCTCAAATAACCGTATGCAGTTGCGAGCGCCGTAAAACAACACAACAAACAAAAAAAATAGCAAGTGAAAGAGCGTACCCTAGTCCTTGAAAAAAAAAAATCAGTATTATCGCCCACTTGAGGGGGATTCCCTGATATTGATGGGTTGTGGGGATCACCCGGGTAGTAACAAGTATTATTTATAGCCCAACTTGAAAAGACATTTGGGTGGGCAATGCAAAAATGTTAGCCCACTTAAGGATGGAGAAAGTGGGTGGTGGCGATAAAAAGATTGACAGGCGCTAGGCACTGGTCTCTCCATTCGAATCAAGTCCTTGCATTCGTTTTCTCTCGTCCGTGGATGTATGTAAGGTGCATCAAACACAACATTATTACTCTCGCTTTCGTCTTGTTTTTTGTTGTTTTTTGTTGTTTTTTGTTGTTTTTTGTTGTTTTTTGTTGTTTTGTTTTGGTTTGTTTGTTGGTTGGTTGGTTGGTTGGTTGGTTGGTTGGTTGGTTGGTTGGTTGGTTGGTTGGTTTGCTTGTTGGTTGGTTTGTGCGTTTGTTTGTTTGTTTGTCTGTTTGTTTGTTTGTTTTGTTTTCATTAAGTCAGTTAGTGTCTGTGGTGTTGTGGTTACCCCCCGACCCCCATCTCAACTGCACTAAAAAATTCTGTTTTTGCGAGGTGAGAGCGTCTACTTTGACTACACCTGGGAAATTCGAAAAGCGACTTTATCGTCACCGTCTGGGGTAGTCGGTAACGGTATCGAATACAGCTTGACTGGGAATGTTGTGTTTTGTCTCGATTTTTCGATAAAATAGAGTTTTGTCGAGTCACCATGAAGTTGGGGTTTTTTCGTGGGGGGGGGTTGGTTGGGGTTGGGTTTGCTT
>NW_004797500.1:889790-895851 GCF_000002075.1 Aplysia californica
AAGAAACTTGAATTTTTCCGCAGGTTTGTGAATTTGTACAAAATTTTTGTTTTTTGGCTTAATACCTTTCATGCCTACTAAAGAACTCATTTTTGTGTGGATTTTTCAGAAAAACGTAATTTAAAGGCACAAAAAAATGTACATTTTCAATTACCACGGACTCTTAGTCTAAGGAAATAACTCATCTTTTGCGGCCATTTTCTCACTAGTTTTACCTCTGAAAAGAGGTGACCCCCCACCTCCTTCATTCACAAATATCTTGACTTGTATTTAAGATAAATGTATATCTTTGTCAACCTAATAAAGACAAGTAAACAAACTTTAAGATGATACCAATAACTCTACATGCCCAAAAATTGACGAGAGCCTGATTCCACCACGCTGCCTCACATATGGGGCCGTAAAAAACATTTACATTAAAAAATGGGGGCATTTTCCTCGCATGAAAGCGAAATGTACAGATAAAACGAAGGGGTTTTTTTTCCTCTTCCAATTGGTCGTTAAAGCAGCCTGAGCAGACATTTGAAAAAGTCACGGTGTCCAAAGCAATTTCTTTCAGCAAGGAGTGCGCACGTACCTGGATATTTAAAACGATATTATCTGCTAAAATAGCTCTTAAACGAAACCCCAAAAAAATCAGAACATAAAAATTGTAAAAACTTACATGTTTTATTTATGCGAGTTATGCTCAACTTGCCACAAACGATCAGCGAAACTGATTAGTTCTCTTAAGGTGACGTTAACAAATAAATTTACTTAAGTTTCTATGGCGACATCGAAAAGGGTTTAGAATTACAGCAAGGTTTTTAAGACGTATCTCAAATCTGAGAAACAGCAGACATTCTGGGCTGGGAAGCTGGGCCAACATCAGCATCTTGCATCTTGATAACTTTGGAGACTTTCAGTATTGTATCCTGATAAGTTTGGAGACTTTTAATATTGTATCTTGATTAATTTGGAGACGTTTAATATTGGATCTTGAAAACTTTGGAGACTTTCAATACTGTATCTTGATAACTTTGAAGACTTTCAATACTGTATCTTGATAACTTTGGAGACTTTCAATATTGTATCAGGATAACTGGAGACTTTCAATATTGTATCATGATAACTTTGGAGACTTTCAATATTGTATCATGATAACTTTGGAGACTTTCAATATTGTATCATGACAACTGTGGAGACTTTCAATATCAATATCATACGAAGACTCTACCTGCCTAGACAGTGGAGCGACGGCTGTGATGTAGCGGTTAGGCGCTCCGACGTCGCACGCAGTTGACCTGAGTTCCATTCCCGAGTGGAGAGATTTATTTTATTGAGTGCCTCCGTCATTCTGCTGGGTGTTTGTATCTCTCTCAGCCCGGGCTGGCCCTGGCAGGTAGGGTTGAAGCATGTCTTCTAAATGTGAGGCAGCATGGTGAAATCAGGCGCTCGTCAAAATAATGAAAGTCAAGACATTGGTATTTTCCCGCAGGTTTGGAAATTTTTATCGATTTTTTAAATTTTTAGTTCAACACCTTTCATGCTCATTAAAGAGCACATTTCTGTGTGGATTTTACTGAAAAACATTGATTAAAGGCACAAAAGATGCAAATTTTCAGTTTCATCCGACTTTCAAGCTAAAGAAATAACTCAACTTTGGCGGCCATTTTCTCGCTAATTTTACCTCTGAAACCAGATGACCCTCACCTCCTTCAATCATACATATCCCGACTTCTATTCAACATAGGTGGATCTTATTTTCACCAAAAACAAGAAAAATGGACAGGCCTTAAGATGATACCATCAACTCCGTATGACCAAAAATTGACGAGAGCCTGATTCCACCACGTCGTGACACAAATGTTGTAATTTGTGTCGATTGTGGGCGTAAAAATACTTAGATTTTCACAGGAACAGACAGTGGACTCGAAGATAGAGGGTCAAAGTAGGGAAGGAATAAAAAGAAAAGAGGTGTTTCTGGCCTTGGTAATGATAATAGTCCGCCCATCATGAACTGACGATGACCTTTAATATCCTAGGGGGGGGGGGGGAGAGAAGTTACAGATCTCGCAAGCTACACGGGTAGTTAAAGAGAAAAAATGTAAAGGACGTATGGGGGACAAAAACTGGAAGAAAGGGAGGTCAATAGAGGAAGAAAGTAAGTAGAGAAGGAAGGTGGGGAGGAAGGAGGGAAGGGAGGTAGGTGTTGAGACTGGCCCAAGAGGTTTGTTTACAGTGAGAAAGAGCTGCATGCATATCAAAATCTCTCTCTGTTCCAGGATGCAGTTGTCCGAGGTAAGCAAGACATACGTCGAGACATGCAGACGTACACCAAGGCGCAGGGGGTTTCCAGAGGGTCAGTTGTACTGATTTGTCCGTCTAAAGGACCTCCAAAGCCTCGCTGTCCTATCAAATGCAGTTGTTCCAGACAGAAGATCAGGAAAATAGTAACGGTGGATGCTCTAGATCTTGTTGACTAGGCCGGGATAGCGGTTTTTCACCAGCTCTCTTTCTCTCTCTCTCTCTCTCTCTCTCTCTCTCTCTCTCTCTCTCTTTCTCTCTCGCTCTCTCTTTCTATCTCTCTCGCACTCTCTCTCCCCTCTCTCTCTCCTCTCTCTCTCTCTCTCTCTCTCTCTCTCTCTCTCTCTCTCTCTCTCTCTCTTGCCCTTTTAACTCCCAGTGGAGCATAGGCCGTCAACAACATTTCTCCAGCGAAGCCTGTCCTGTTCATCCTTTTCTAGCTGCTTTCATGATGTCCCTGCCTTTTTCATTTCCGCTTGTACTGCTCGCCTCCATGTCATCTTTGGTCTTCCTTTCTTACGTTTTCCTTGTGAATTCCACGTCAACAGCTAACTGCTCTATATTGCTATCATTGGCATGCTGCTACCAATATCAAAAAAGCTTATTGTGTGTCTTTTCTGTTGTAATCCATGTAATCCTGGGTGTTTTACGACTTCATCAATACGATTTAGATCATCTAGGAGGCAGGCTACTTCTACAGTAAAGTTAATGTCTGGGCCGACCTAGGCAAAGTGAGATATTACGTCTCAGCAAACAAACGAAGATAAAGCCTCCTCACACGGGAATCGAACTCACGTGCCCAAAGTGGGTCGGCTAAGCGCCTTAGACCACAGATGCTGAGTTTTCCGCTGACTTAGGTATTTGTGACTCTACTTGTCTAAGTAGAGAACACAAGCCAGACAGACAAAAGATATATGAAGTCACGTTACGTTAGCTCAAAAGCTATCAATGCCCTTTAACTGTTTACGGTCGTAAGGAAGCATACTAATGTCAGACCTGTAGCATAGCAAAGACAATTTTCCGGAGCCCTTGATTCATCAAGCCCAAATCTTATTTTATAGTGTGCATGTTGTTTCTTCGTTTTAAAGTTTCAGATAAAGATATTCAATGGAAAAAGATTTCTATGAATAACGAAGTTTTGTTTCTTTCATCTAGTGTCCCCAAATAGTGCCTCTTCAAGCGCTGTCGAATGATCAGAATGCACCATTGTAAGGTTAATTAAGAGTTGGGACATCCGATTTCAACGCACATTTCCTCTCCACTCAAAATAACAAACTCCATTCGATTAAGCAGAACCGATGAGCCGGACAAATGTTCATGCCTACCTAGGCCTAACCACCTCTGTTTTATTTTTTCCACTGCACATGCATGCACACCGCTTGAAGCTCAAGTCTGCAGGGGTGAATATTCACTGAATATCGCATCCTTCCCTAGTCTTTGAAGCACAGAAAAATGTTGCCAGTCGGGCGTGGCCCAAGGGTGATCAAACTAGTTCGACAGCCGCGATGTTTACATTTCTCAAGCTGAGCTACATTCTTGCTATGAGCAAAAGCTGGATCGTCGCTTCTTCTAAAGTCACTTGGGTGATCGAGGATATTTTTGGGGGGTAAACCAAATAAGAGGAGTGAATTCTTGGAACGATGAGAGGAGTGACTCGTGGGTTAATGGGATCTGAAATACTGAGGACAAAAAAGAAGAGTTAGCCATGTCTACAGATTTTGTGGTAAATGGGTTTTATTATTCTCGTTATTAGATACATGTATGTCCTTATTTGTTTGCCTCGCATACGTGCATCCTCCCATTCTGTGTTCAAAATTGTCATACCCCTCAGCATCTCTCTTTTTCATTCTTTTACGTCCCCGTCCCATCTCCCTTCCTTTTCTGTCTGTCTGTCTGTCTGTCTGTCTGTCTGTCTGTCTGTCTGTCTGTCTGTCTCTCTCTCTCTCTCTCTCTCTCTCTCTCTCTCTCTCTCTATCTGTCTCTCTCTGTCTCTCTCTGTCTCTCTGTGTGTGTGTGTGTGTGTGTGTGTGTGTGTGTGTGTGTGTGTGTGTATGTGTGTGTGTGTGTGCCCCTGTCTCTTTCTCTCTCCTTCTTCTGTTTTCTATCTTTATCTATCTATCTATCTATCTATCTATCTATCTATCTATCCATCCATCTATCTATCTTTCTATCCATCTATCCATCTATCTATCTATCTATCTATCTATCTATCTATCTATCTATCTATCTATCTATCTATCTATCTATCAACAGTAAAGTTATCTAACAATCTATTAATCCATCTGTCTAGATCTATCTATTTATTGAAGACAAAGAACGGAAAGTAGTATCAGACTGAATGACTCACTCCCCGCCTACAAAGTTCCCAAAGAAGCATCTTGAACGTAACACAAGCTGGCCAGAACCTAATCAAGGGGAGATAACTGTTCACCGCGCAAGCGCCGGAAATGTCATGACAAGTCACAAACGCAATCTGATACAAAACTAGGATCAAGAAGAATTAGTTCAGAAAACAATCATTATAATTATGACCTCTTCGCACGATCAACTCCCCTTTTCCGTTCGGAGAGTGGGTTGCGCGTTTGTCGTCACTACTTCTCTTCAAAGAACTTTTTAAAACGAGGTAACCAATAATACAAACGAACGCGCAATCTAATCTGAAATAACACACATGTGCAAAATTGTGAGGCAGCGTGGTGAAATCAGGCGCTCGTCAAAATAATCAAATGTGAAGAACCTGGCATTTTCCTACAGGTTTGTGAATTTTTATCCAACTTTTGTTTTTTGGCTCAACACCTAGGCACAAAAATATACATTTTCAGTTTCCACGGGTTCTCAAGCCAAGGAAATAATTAATCTTTGGCGGCCATTTTCTCACTTATTTTCCCTCTGAAACCAGGTGACCACCACCTGTTTCATTCACAATTATCTCAACTTGTATTCTAGATAAATGGATTTGTTTCTTCCAAACCAAGACAAATGAATGAGGTTTAAGGTAATGGGACCTACCAATAACTCTACACGCCCAAAAATTGACGAGCGCCTGACTCCATCGTGTCATGATGCACAAGCATTTGTAGCGAATGCCCCTCTATTGAGCTTTTTTTGAAAACTTATAATCGAGTTCATATCCCTTTGAAAAAATGTGTTTGAAATTAACGTCAGAAGATTTAAGAGACGTCTGCGTCTGAATCTGATCTAATTAGAATGTTATCCGTAAATGTCAGAATATTAAGACTGTTCATTCCTTTGCCAAGAATTATAAGCAAATTCCACGTTTTTAAAATCATAGATTCAGGGTGCATAAAGGTTAATGGAAAAAAACAGAATAAGAATAAATTATAATTGATTCACAAACAAGAGAAAGAGGCTAAAACAGCATCAAGATATGAATGGCTGGTGCCTCTATAAATAAACTATTAATGTTCTGGTCAGTGAACGCCAGACATTATATCGATATCCCTCTAATGTCATTAGACTACTAAAAGTTCGGTTACTGCATTTAGTACATTGGTATTTTGATAATCATCATCGTGATTTATATTGTATAGAAAGCATTAGAGAATATTTTAACAACAGGCAAGTTTGATGGAAATAGAGGCAGAGGCAGGTAGAGGCAAAAGATACTGGACAAGATGACAACATGGCTAGGAGTAGGAGCAGCAAGAACAACAGACACCATTGCTGCAACGCAAGACAGAGTGAAGTGTAGGTCCATGATCACCCACGCCAGTCGACAAGATGATGATGATGATTGTATACAGCAGATAGTAAA
>NW_004797500.1:898193-899701 GCF_000002075.1 Aplysia californica
CCTTTCCACCCACAACCCCTCTCCCCGGGCCACCCAAAAAAGAGGAAGAAAGAAAAAGCATAAATAGCCAAGTAAAAAAGTGCTTTCTCCCTCAAAAAGCATCAAAACGCCAACAAAAACCTTGTTTTTCCAAGCCACGGCCGCGAGTCGAACGTTCCTCCCTTGAGTTTGTCTTGGCCACCCCGCTGATGAAGTTCTTGCATCAAGAATGTTTACTCGACACTTTTTGGGGAGAAAAAGAGTAAGTGATCGGCGCGCCATCTTGAACAGAGCGCGAGAAATGTAGCTCAATATCGTCGTGAGCTACGAGCAGACCCAGCCACCTAACTTTTCTCTCTAAGACACGCTTCAATGGGTGAGCAGACAATTACTAAATGAATAGGGAGGGTAATTTCTAAAGTGCAGAAGCTGACAAAGCATGGCCCTTTACGCCCAGTTCACGGGGTGCAT
Source organism: Aplysia californica (assembly GCF_000002075.1). Taxonomy (NCBI): domain Eukaryota; kingdom Metazoa; phylum Mollusca; class Gastropoda; order Aplysiida; family Aplysiidae; genus Aplysia; species Aplysia californica. The sequence continues at coordinate 898,644 of NW_004797500.1, forward strand.
GGTGTGAGCGATTAAGTATGTAATAATGATAATGAAAATAGTGCCTCCCTCAATGTCTGGCGTAGGAATTTCTGTCGTGATCCTTCAATAAGTCAGTATCTCCCTCAGATGTCTTCTCTTTTGTATCAAACATCTATTACCGTTGCCTCTCCTTCTTCTCTCCTATCAAACATAATATTATACCATCACTAGATCTATTTCTCCTCCTTTTCACTATCGAAATATCTATATTCATTTTGTCTTCTACTTCTTTCCTAGCAAATATCTATCGTCATTATCTTTCCACTTTTACGTCCTTGTATTTTACTTTCTTGTAATACCCCTAATCTTTGGTACTTATAATGATTTAATTGATTTGCAAGTGTCGTAGAACACGAATGACTAAACACAAATGCCGTTTGCCTAGTGTGGGCGAGATCTGTCACAAAAGAAAAAGGACGAAAAGTTGGAAACTGAATTCGGTTAAGTGCTTGACAAACTCACCTTGTCCTTGAGAATCGAAAGTGGGTCAGCCATTTAGACCGGTACTTAATGTTGTCTGTTTTTACTGTTTCTTTCCTCTTAAACCATTAGATGTCGAGGGGACAGGACGGTTGTGGGGGGGGGGGTGCAATTTTGCTTCGAGGGCTAGGTGGGTGGCTTCTGTTGTTGATGTTTTATTTTGTTGGAGTATCTCTTTGACGCCACACAGCCACGTTTTTCGTTGTCTTCTCCTGGCGATAACGAGCGCAAAATCATAAACAAATCTCACAATATAAAACCAAACAACCCTGAACGTGCCGTGAAGAATATCGTGCGTTAAAGTACTCACTGTCAAGTAGATCTACCCTTGGGAATTGGCGGCTCGCTTTACACAGAAAGAAGAAATAAACCAGGAAAAAAGGAAGGAGAAAGTAGAAAACAAGTAGAATGAAATCTAAAGGTGTCTAAACATTGACAGAACACACTCTCCGTGATGTGGAACAGCGCAGTAAACGACTCTGTCCTCTGATGTGGGATGTCATGTCTCTCTTTTCTCTCTCTCTCCTCTTTCTCTCTCTCTCTCTCTCTCTCTCTCT
>NW_004797500.1:901936-903896 GCF_000002075.1 Aplysia californica
TCTCTCTCTCTCTCTCTCTCTCTCTCTCTCTCTCTTCCTCTGCAAAAAACGATAATAACAGCGCGTGTAACGTTTGTATAGCACATTCCCACATAATTTGCGAATTTTAAGAGGCAAAATGTTAGACCGCTAAATACTTATTAAATGTTTGCATTCCTGATCACAGACTGAGATAGCATCTCATAAAATTATTAAAGTTCTTTAATGTCTGACATTCCATTTAATCAAGTCAACCTCCAGATTTATAAGATAAGATACGATAAGATAGTACTTTATTATCCCAGAGGGAAATTTTCCTTGGCTGTACAGGACCGTAAAAACACATGCAGGTATACAATATAAAAAATTTAAATTATATAATATATTACTCTCATATACAAGTAAACTAAAATTAATACATTGTATATAATACAATAGAGTTTTGTGGTGAAACTAGAATAACAACGACAGATACGTAAAAAACGTGAAATCGTTCAGAGCTTACTTCAGCCCATAGATTTATGCTCTTGCCTAGACCTTGCACTGCCATGTCCGCCACTCTTCACTCTCTATACAAAAAACCACGCTGTAAAGCGTACGTGTTATGAACCGTAACCATCACGCGCGAGTGAAGGGCAAAACAGCAGTCTTGCTGCAGTCGAGTGCTCGCGGCACATCCCCCTTCCCCTTGATCTTCATCTCAATCAAACGATGTGCTCCGTAGCGAACCGGAAATACGTCAGATAAGTGCACGGTCTAGGGTGTTATAAAACAAGCTCACACTTAGCCGTCTATTGATGCTCAGTCATTATAGCATCATCATCGTCATAAAATGCCAGATCTGGAACAGACATCGGCGGTCATGGTCCTTCATTCATCTCTCCTTTTTAGTTTTGCTTTAGCAAGGTTTCACAGCGCTCACAACTGTATAAGGTCATTCATCTGCCCGCTATAATTATTATCCTGGTGTTTCCCCATCACCCTTTCTGTTCAGGGTTTCCAAATAAGTTGATGTAGGTCTCGGTCTGCCTCATCAGCCTTTTACTTTTCGAGAAAGAGTATAATGTTTAGAGACGTTATGTCGTTCTGTTACAAGACTCCCAGAAACTGCATTTATCGCTTCCGTAATAATTGTCCTTTTTATAGTAACTGACCCACGATCGAGGGATTCTTTCAATACTTCTCCGTTATATTTCCTTTCCTTCTGTGAAACTCTCAAAAATGACCCTAGAAATCACCTTGTTGTTGCTTTTATTTTATTGATGCAGAGTCATTATATCATCACCATCGCATTAAAATGGCAGATCTGGAACAGACATTGGCGATCACGGTTTTCCATCCATCTCTCCTTTTTAGTTTTAGTAAGGTTTCACAACGCTCACAACTGTATAAGGTCATTCATCTCACCGCTCGGCTGTTCTAAAAAAAACTTTAATTGTGAAGCATGCTGGCAAAATGAGTTACTTGTCATATTCGAGCCCTATGAAAATAGGTACATCACGCTTATAGGTGAAATTTTTACCATTTAAAAGTATGAAATAACAAAAAGCACGTCATACTTGAGGAATATGGCATCAATAGAAAATCTACTAATTTGACCCTAGTGTCGACTTTTGGCCAATATCTCAATTTGTGGAATGCGAGAAGTAACTCATTTGGTCAGCAAGCCTCACAATTATTATCCTGGTGTTTCCCTATCACCCTTTCTGTTCACGTTTTCCAAATAAGTTGATGTAGGTTTTATATACCCTTGCTTCATCTGCCTTCTACTTTTCCAGAGAGAGTATAATGTTTAAAGACGTTATGTCGTCATGTTGCAAAACCCCAGAAACTGCATTTATCGCTTCCGTAATAATTGTTCTTTTTAGTTAGTGGCCCACGAGGGTTTCTTTCTAGACTTCTTCTTTTAATTTTCTTTCCTTCTGTAAAATTCTCAAAATCTCCTAAATTCAGTAAATACACATTTCTGTTGCTTTTATTT
>NW_004797500.1:905796-906797 GCF_000002075.1 Aplysia californica
GTCTAAAATCAATAAGAGTAGGCTTCGGCCGCCACCCGGGCAAAATTCAAAATTTCCTACCAACTGAAAATATTAGGTGTGTCCCGCGCGCTCATATGAACTTATGCAGTTGCGAGTGCCGTAAAACACTGTATAAAAACTAACAAAAGACAGAGTCAGACAACCACAATATCGTTGGCGCAGTCGGTCAACTAACAAGTCAGACCTGGACTAACCCCCGGGGGCGGGGCTACTGACTGAAGTGTCTTTAGGCCATTCCCAAAGGGGGGACATTAATTTGTTCTTATGCACAGTAAAGTTGTAAATGGGCTGAGACAACAATGTCATGATCATAACTGTGCCTGAACTGCAACAAGGAACTGCTGCTTTTTCTTTCCTAAACCTTATTATTGTCATTTTTCCTCTACTTCTTTTGTATGTTTGTCACACTCTTGTGACCAGCTATGTCCGGGGTGCCTTGACAGTCGAAGCAGACTTTGTGCTATTGAAGCTAGAGAGGTGAGCAGAGTAAAGCCTTATTTCCTGTAAAGACTTCTCTGTTGACATCCACCTCTTGGCGCGCATATGTCATTATGCAGTTGCGAGCGCCGTAAAACCTCTGCTAAAACCAAAAAAAAGACCTGGACTTTTTACGTTTCTATTTTTCCCTGTTCGGGTCAAAATAGAATTTTTCATCGCGTTCATAAAAAGATATGCCTAACGAATTTTTACCGATAGAATTCATATTTAACCATAGTATGATTTTCAACGTTAAAATGCAACATGTTTAAATAAAGAAAGGTAAAGTTTTTGCCTCTGTTTTTTGTGCGGGCTTACTCGTTAAGACAGGAACACCGGCGGTGTACGGTGGTTTGAGAGGTTGTAAAGATGAAACTGTCTAAGACGATCGCCCATTTTTGTGGAGGAAAATGACCGTCAAAGACACGTTGTCATAACTATTACGCATGTCATTTGGATAAAGGAAAATATATACGCTAAGGGGGATGGGAGAGAGAGAGAGA
>NW_004797500.1:909451-912994 GCF_000002075.1 Aplysia californica
GAGAGAGAGAGAGAGAGAGAGAGAGAGAGAGAGAGAAGGAAAGAAGGAAAGATATGTGTAAGACAAGCGTTTTCTAATGACAAATGAGCTCGAAATTGTTTATTATCTGTGTCGTGTCAGACTGTTCGCCAGCGCAACTGTCAGCCGTGTGGTTCCCGGGGCCCTATCAGACAGGGGAGCAAAGAATAGGACCACTGTATCCGTACCGCGCATGTCGTAGAAGGCGACTAAGATCGGTTGGACAAAGGGTTAGCAGCCCTTTCACGTAAAACATAAAGCAGCATCTAAAACATCAAAGAGAGCACAGGACAGGAAATGTTGATGGCCTATGCTCCACTGGGAGTTTAAAAAGGGCAAGAGAGAGAGAGAGAGAGAGAGAGAGAGAGAGAGAGAGAGAGAGAGAGAGAGAGAGAGAGAGAGAGAGAGAGAGACTGCCAGGAGTGCTGTCTTGCATGTCCTTTTCGTCCTTTTTTCATTTCATTAATTAAGAATCCAAATTTTAGATGTGGCTCCTATCTAATACCTGCTATAACACAGGGAGAACTGTCTATAATGTTAAGTACATTTTTCAAATCTTTACATGAATGATGACAAATACTATGTTTTCTGGAATGTGGAGGTTGATGTTTGAAAGATATATATATAATTATATGATAAATATACAGCTATTTAGTATACATCCTCTTTGTTGATTACGGAAAGGGCCATAATACAGAACTATTTATGCGTCCATATAGAACTGCATAATAATAAAGCTATTTTATGTACTCGTGTTTTGCTAAGTAAATGTGAGCAGAATAATGCAATAAAGGCGGGGGGGCGTGTCGATGGAGGCGTGGGTGAAAACACTGACAGTAAAAAAGAATAAAAAGATCGAAAAGATGTGAAGGAGGTCACTTGAGGTACCAGGAAAGTAATGAAGATAAGTACTCTATCGCGCTCCAGCTCACCCCGCCAGTTGATCCGGATAGACCCGAGTGGAATATTAATATTTTGACTGCTGACCCCAGGGCAGAAGAGTGGTTGCCATAACAACCAACACAATCAAGGCTCTTGATCTAGTCAAGCACCATCCAGCAGGCGTGCTACGCATTTCCCTATTTAATGTGCTCATTCTTGGGACAGGATATTTGTGAGGAGGCGTGGGGAAATCAGGCGCTCGTCAAAATGATGTAGTCAAGGAAACTGGCATTCTTCTGAGCAATTTTTTTGTTGTTGCGAATTTTCTCTTTTTTGGCTCAACACCTTCTTAAATGTTCATGTAAGAACATATTTGTCTGTGGATTTTATCGAAAAGTATTGGTCAAATGCAGACAAATGTAAAATTGCAGTTTTCAAGGACACTCAAGTTTTGGAAGTCCCAAACTGTGTCAGCCATTTTCCCGCTAATTTTACCTCTGACACCAGGTGACTTCCACCTCCTTCAAATACACATATCTTGATTCCTATTCAAGAAATGAGGGTACATTTTCGCCTAAAGCAAAACAAACGAACAAGCTTTAAGATATTATTGATAACTCCATCTTATGCCCAGAAGTAGACGAGCGCCTGATTCCACCGCGTCGCGACACATGTGTTTCTGTGAACGCTTTCCAACTCAGGTAGCGAGAAAATGATCAACATTTGTCTGTCTTCATTAGGAGTGAGCGTGTAGGAGGTTTATATTGTCGTGTCTGTGGTGGAAACTGGAGGGGGGGGGGGCGATCGGTGAGCAAGGTAATCCACTTCAGCAAAGTTCCATAGCGGCTTTTAAGTTGTAGTCGAGCCAGTCTAAGACAGTTGCCATTGTCCAGGAGAAAAGCAGCAGTCTCAGGCAGGTAGGCAGGCAGTCCTCTTGGGCGGTTTAGTTTTAAGATGGGAAAAAAAAGGTATGAGGGAAAGTGGTCGTTTGTACAGGTGATTATCTTTGACAGGTGGTTTTTAGGGGAGGCTTGACTGTACCTGGAAAAAAATTCCATATTTTTTTGTATGCTTCCGGACGAGAAAGGGGGGATAAGTCGGAGTGGAGATGATGGTGTTGTTGTATATGTGTAGCAGCAGTAGCCAGTTGGTTACTTCTGGTTAATTCCCTCGACCCCCCCCCCACACAGAGAGAGAGAGAGAGACACGCACACACACACACACACACACACACACACACACACACACACACACACACACACACACACACACACACACAACCATTTCAGCTCAGTGTACTCGCGAGTCAACCATATCGTTGTTGTTGTTGTTGTTTTGTTTTGGGGGTTTTTTGGGGGGTTGGTTTGGTTGTTGTTTTTTAAATCTTTTTTAAATGTAAATAAGAGCTTTATGGAACCTGGGATACAAACGTGTCATATGTGTCACAGATTAGAGGTGTTACTAGATAGTTAACATAACATCACAACTGAAAGAGCTGCGGAGCTGGCCTACCATAGAAAACTTCATCTCCCCTCGACGCTTAACGGCAACAGAGGATGAACAAGTAAAAGTAAAAGTAAGTACTAGTGAATGATGCACAAAGAAAAGAAGGAGGAGAGATAAAGACTATTGATATTATTAGATAGGATAAAGGGAGCAAACCACCTTTTGTAATTTGCTAATTTCCACAACTTTCTGCTGTGTTTATCGGTGTCAAACTCACAACGTATACATTGAAACATTATTTCCAAACCTTTGTCTCAATTTAGCAAGTTCTGGCTGGGTTTTTTCTGGGATTGTTCTAGCTGTATGATTTGTGAGGCAGCGTGGTGCAATCAGGCTCTCGTCAATTTTTGGGCATGTAGAGTTATTGGTATCATCTTAAAGCTTGTTCACTTGTCTTTATTTGGATGAAAAAAAATATCAACTGATCTTGAATGCTAGTCGAGATATTTGCGAAAGAAGGAGGTGAGGGTCATCTGTTTTCAGAGGTTGAATTAGTGAGAAAATGGCCACCAAAGATTAGTTATTTCCTTAGCTTAAGTGTCCGTGGTAACTGAAAATTTACTTTTTTGTGTCTTTAATCAACGTGTTTCGAAAAAATCCACCAGAAATGAGTTATTTAATGGGCATGAAAGGTGTTGAGCCAAAAAACAAAAATTTGATAAAAATTCACTAACCTGCGGAAAATGCAAGTTTCTTCACTTTGATTATTTTGACGAGAGCCTGATTCCACCACGCTGCCTCACATTTATTTTGTGGTAGACAACGTTATATCATTGTGGCGTCGGTGGCTAAGTGGTTAAGCTACCGGACTCGTAATCGTGAGGTTGCGGGGTCGGGGATTCGAGCCGCGGGCCCGACGTTGTCTCCATGGGACTTCACAACGAATTTTCCTCACTTCACCCAGGTGGGAATGGATATCTAGCCATAGACAGCGAAAGATCTTGTCAGTATGTTAGTGTTTTAGCACCTATAAATGGCTGCTTGCACAGTATGCTTCCCAGGTAGTTGAGTTTGTTTCGAATGCTCTCGGGTCTGCTGGGGTAAAAGTATAGATCGTGAAGCGCATAAAGCTTGTTGTTAAGCGGGGATTTGCACTATACAAATGTTATCTATTATTATTATTATTATTATTATTAT
>NW_004797500.1:913094-915320 GCF_000002075.1 Aplysia californica
ATTATTTTTATTATTAATATTATTATTATTATTATTATTATTATTATTTTTATTATTATTATTACCATCCCTCATTCCAGTGTGTGACACCCGTTCGATAAACGTGTCCGTGTTCATAGGAATTGGTACCTTCGTGTGTAGTATGGCTATCACACACTTTGCTGTCGCACACAGAAGGTACGAGCTCGATACCCGTGTGGGGAGAATTTGTATCTGGTAGCTCGGTCTCTTTGCATCTGCATGGGACGCTGTTTCCATCCAAAGATTGTACATAACAAGATGGGCCACTCAGCCAAAAAAGTGTCCGTCGGAAGTTCGCTCTTTGCTTCAGATGGCGCTGCAGTCTGTTTTGAAGCTCTCTTTCGTTTTTCCAGAAGTAGAATAAGAATAGCACCTCCTTGCGTGCGCAGACCGACTGCTGTTCATCAGCAGTTCGGGTTCGTTCCATGAGGAGTTTTAGGTTATTTTTATTTTAATGACCTCTCGCCTTTCATTCTAAAGTCAAATTAAACGAAGAAAACAATCACCCTTTCCTCAGGAAGAGGTTTTTTTATCAGCGTAACCATTTTAAAAAAACGTTCTCCGAAATTTATTCAAAACCTTGCTAGTTTCACTTTGATTTTTAAAAACTCAAGTAGGGTAACTCTGTTTGCAAAGGGTGCGCATTTGTGAAGAGGGCGCCACCGAATTTTGAGGACACTTTTTTAATTGGCTCAAAGAGAGAAGTGGCCCCTCTTGTTATGTAGACTCTTTGGTCCATCTTAATCTGGGTTCTCCTTGACTGACACTGGTGTCGAAACCCACCTCCTAGATGATCTATCCGTACGTCGTGTTTTGCTATCGTATCCATACGACGTGGGGGACTCAGTGCCACCACGTAACCCTATCCGTACGTCGTGTTTTGCTATCGTATCCATACGACGTGGGGGACTCAGTGCCACCACGTAACCCTATCCGTACGTCGCGTTTTGCTATCGTATCCATACGACGTCGGGAACTCTGTGCCACCTCTGTCAAAAGAGGAAATTTACTCGTTAATATGATCCGTACGCGTTGCATAGCAGTCTGTCAAAATGTTTTTTTGAGAATTACTGAAAGCTTAAAAGAGATCTTCCCACTAGAAGTATTCCAAAATGTGAAGAATACAACCCTAGGGGTACAAATGACCCCAGGGCGTACGGCATAAAGTCCCCTGTGTACTTTTTTTTAAATAACGGAATACGTTTAAGAAGTTTTAAGAAGGACATCGACATCAGTAGTCCCTTATCTTATCTCTTTATCTCCGGCCAACTGCTTCCAGCGGCTCGAGGTCGGATCTGCTGAGCCGGTCGGCTCAGGCACATTCCTTTCCCATGACTTTAACATCAAATTACTTTTTGGCAATTGCCGAAAACAAGTCTCTTTTACCGGGAAATCATTCATTAGATGAAGAGCTATCAAATCAGACTCATTTATTTTGATTTAATGACCAGTTTAGTGACATATACGCTAAAATAAGATTTTGCACCACAATACCCCCCTCCCCCCTCCCCACGGAGATAAAGAGTTAAGCCTACTTTGCTGTAGGTTGAAGGGGTCAAACATTTCTAAGGGTCATCAAAGTGGATGATATCTGCAGGTAAAGGTGTTTAGTGCACAGGAGTCTTGACAGACAGGAGATAATGGGAAATAGAGCAGGAGAAGACGAGAGGGGGTTATTTCCGAGTGGGTGGGTGAGCTTTAACCAGAGAACGTACACACGGTCTTTGCTTTAATGGTAGACACTAATGTTCGTTACCACATGCACCCTGGAGAAAGCCTAGACTCTGGTACAAAACTTAGCACAGGAAACACTTGCAGAGCATGTAGCTCCACATTAGTTAACACGGACAAAATGCGCGATGTGTAATTGTGTGCTCTCACTCTGTTTCTGTCTCTGTCTCTGTCTCTCTCTCTCTCTCTCTCTCTCTCTCTCTCTCTCTCTCTCTCTCTCTCTCTCTCTCTCTCTAGATCTAGTTTGGCTGGAACAATTTTGTCAGGGATGAGACCTTTTCTTGTGGTCCTGCAAGGAGAAAAACACGACATGTGTCTAAGAATGCATAAGAGAAAGCATTAAAGTAGCTTATTAAACACGACAGTGAATTATAAATATAATATAATAATAATGCTCGCAATATATATATGATCTTCCCCATACCTAAAAAACCAGGTCAGTCAGCTTTGTTCCAATTATTCATTTATTTAGAA
>NW_004797500.1:917203-918665 GCF_000002075.1 Aplysia californica
TGTGTGTGTGTGCTTGTCTGTTTGTGTGTGTGTGTGTGAGAGAGAGAGAGAGAGAGAGAGAGAGAGAGCGAGAGAGAGAGAGAGAGTGAAGATTGTCATTCAAAATAGAGGGAAACAACGTAATTTCTTTCTTACTATGTACAGATATGGCATTTGATGATGTTGATAATTATGTAAAAGAGTTGCTCAAAATTGTGAGTGAAGAGCTCTTTTTACATAAACCAACGCTTACCAATAATACTATATTTATTAAAATGTTCTTTTATTTTTCAATTCTTTGAAAATTAAACTGCTGGTGCTTCTCCGTGTTCCGAAATCGAGGTTATCTTGGATCCTGAAGCTGCTTGAAGCGGACTAGCGTAACCGGAACTGGCTAGGTGTTGGATTTGTCCGAAGTATTTGCTACTCGCCGGAAGTAATTATGTCATTGTCCAAGGGGTGGGAACCACTGGAACAAATGTGAGGCAGCGTGGTGGAATCAGGCTCTCGTCAAAATAATAAAAGTGAAGAAACTTGCATTTTTCCGTAGGTTTGTGAATTTTTTTCAAATTTTTGTTTTTTGGATCTTCACCTTTCATACCAATTAAAGAACTCATTTCTGGGTGGATTTTTCTGAAAATGTTGATTAAAGGCACAAAATATGTACATTTTTAGTTACCACGGACTGTTAAGCTAAGGAAATAACTAATCTTTGGCGGCCATTTTCTCACTAATTTTACCTCTGAAAACAGGTGACCCCCACCCCATTCATTGGCAAATATTTCAACTTGTATTCTAGATATATGGATATTATTTTCACCCAAATAAAGACAACTGAACAAGCTTTAAGATGATACTAATAATTCTACATGCCCAAAAATTGACGAGAGCCTGATTCCACCACGTTGCCTCACAAATCATCTTTTTATAGTTTTAGTAGAGTTTTTAAGGCGCTTGCAACTGCACAAGAGCATAGTAGCGAAAAAAAAAATCATCGAAACCTGGAAGAGATAACAACAGTGGAAAGAAATTGATTGGGTTTGAACTCGATTCCTACGATTCCTAGTTTGCAAAAGTCGGGAACTGCCCGCCATTACCCCAGGGTAGGCGAACCTTGGTCTCTCGTGGAGGGGCTGTTCGGCATACAATGTTGGAGATGTGTAGTGCTGTTACTTTTACGGCTCTTTTAGTTTTAGCAAGAGTTTTACGGCACTTGGAACACATTAAGGTCATATAAGCGCCGAAGATTAGATGTGTTACAAGAGAGTAACAAACAAACAAACAAAAAAAGAGGAGAAATAAAGACGATAGATGTTTGATAGGAAAGAAGCAAACCTCACCAGAGCACCCGCCAACCTCCCACAGGGTTCTTTTGATAGAAAAACGTGTGTGTATGTATGTGTGTGTGTGTGTGTGTGTGTGTGTGTGTGGTGTATGAGTGGAAGGTGTGTGTGTGTGTGTGTATATGTCTGTGTGTGTGTGT
>NW_004797500.1:918900-921606 GCF_000002075.1 Aplysia californica
GTGTGTGTGTGTGTGTGTGTGTGTGTGTGTGTGTGTGTGTGTGTGTGTGTGCGAGCGCGTATGTGTGTGTGAAGAATGCCATTCAGAAAAGATGGGGAAAAACTTATTTCTTGTTTATAATCTCCTGATCTGGCATTTTATGATGTTGATAATTATGTTCTAGAGTTGCTCAAAATTGTGTGTAAAGTGTTCTTTTTATGTAGCATTATAGTATCAAACGGCTAAAACAGCACCTGGACATGGATGGCTGGTGCCTCTATAAATAAATCATTGCTGGTCTGGTATAGTATCCATAGTATTATGCTATCTAAGAATTATAAAATTCTACCTGATATTTTTGGCCGTTTTATGTTACAAAGACCATGATGTCAAAAACCAAATTATGTTCTATCAAAATCATAAGATTACTCGGACAGAGTTGTAGATCTAGATATTCAAATGATTGCATAAATTTGTAAAACTTGATATGCTGTGAAACTGAATACTTTTCACTTCAAATTTCTCCAAAGTAGTTACGTAATGAACAGATGAGGGTGCGGTGGCGGAGCGGTTAGTGCGCTCGTCTCCGAGGCGGAAAGTCCGGGTTCGAGCCTCGGTTCGGACACGTATTTTTTTCGCCCCCTCCTGCCCACCCAGCACTAATGGGTACCTGACTTCGAGTTGGGGAAGTAAAGGCGGCGTGGAAAGGAACTGGCCACCCTACCACAATATGCCGAAGGCCCAGGAAGTTATCTTACTAACAAGGCAATCCACAATGTTCGGATCGGATGCGGGAACAACTTTACTTTACTGAACAGGTAGAACTCTGTAATTCTAGGGAAGCGATATGGATGTTATGATTACTTTTTTTTGGTTTTTGTTTGGGGGGGGTCGATTTTCGTCAAAACTACAGAAACTCGTGGGAGGAAGGCGCATGTATTGGTGCTATACGTAAATAAAAGTAACAGGGGGGTCATTACCTCCCTTCTGTGCCGAGAGTTGTAAGTGGAAAAGTTATACAGCTGAGAGTGATAAAGACTAGAAAAAAGGCAAAGATAAAAAGTTATAAATCTCTTTCAATTGTTCTGTCGTTGACAATTTCCACATCCTCGGAGTGCGTGAAAGGAGAGGTGAACTGATTTATGCATTATGTTATATGCTGCCTTCGCAAAACACATTTTTCTTGTTTTCTCGAAAACAAGCGATAGCCATTCCAATTTGACATTATGAGGGATTTTTGCCAAAGTCTTTTGAAAGAAGGAATATATTTATCAAAATCCTCAAACAAGTTTGTTTTCGTGGACACAATACATATTTCAATTCTACCTGCCAGCAATCTCGTGGGCGTTAAAAGAGCTATTTTACTGGTCCATGAAAATTGCATTTCTGAATTAACGTCTTCAAAAGATCTTTTTGAATCGATCATGATAAAGATTGCATCATCGGTGAAATGATCTTCCTAAATTATGAAGATACGCAGAGATTAAATGTGTGTGTTCATGTGTGAGTGTCTATGTCTGTGTATGTGTGTACATGTGTGTGTATAAGTGCGCGCGCGTGCGTGTGTGTATTTGTGTGTGTACATTACTGTATGTGTTAGCCTGGTGAGTGGAGACCGTTGTGGGTGGTATGAGTAGTTAAGGAGGCCATAACGTCAAGGTTACCCACCACTAACTGAATTTTTATTATTATTATTATTATTATTATTATTCTCATCATCATCATTATTAGTTCGTCCGCCAATGTGTGACTATGATCAGTGCATCTCCAGAGGACGATTTACCGGTGTGTTTGCGCTAGTGCGGCCTATCTATGAGTATTGCTTGATAAAACACAAATAACTGCATAATAATATTTTGTCAACCTTGTTGTCAAGGACCCCCAGTAAGAATATTAAATTCTGAACCCAGCCTTGTCTCAGTAAATGATGGACAGAAATTATCTACGATGGGTGTTAATTCAGATGCAATGTTTCTCCGAATATATTAGTCCTTGTGTTGAAAGTGGCGTAATATACTATCCAAAACTCAAAGACTTTGTGGGTGCACCCTTAGCTCAGTAGTTGCCGTGCTATACTCTGAAGCGGATGGTCCAGGTTCGATTCCAGAGCTCAGGTTGTTCTTAGAAGTTTTAAGGCTCCCCACCCATTTGGCTTTATCTGATCCGAGATTGACTTTAAATTCGTTAGTCCTGCCTCTAAAATTACCTTACAGTGTGAAATGGACGTTGGACAAATACAGCGGCCATTTATGTAACCTACTTATATTGTTAGTGCCGTAAAACTCTTACTAAATTTAAACTTATATATGAAAAAGTATGGTGCCTATTTTACGAAATACAATATCTCAATGTGGTATGATCTGAAAAGGCACAGTGCTACAACAGAATGCACAGAGCGACTAGAGTCTTCTCCCCTTGTCAGTCATGCGTGACAGATGACCACCTTGTTAACATCGGAGGTCTGGAAGTTTAAGACACGCTGCACACTACAAAAAGTTTCTTCAAATCCTTGTTTGATGTTGTTTGATACCTTCCAAGGCAGCTAGATTTTCCTTCTCCTAACTGCTATTTTTGCACACTATGCTTAAGTCATGATCGGATCCTTTAGACACCGCGCAGCCAATAGCTAATCATGTTATATTGTAGGGTCAAATCTATTCTCACTGGGTGTAATTACACGCGAGTGCAAAAAGAAATGTGTATGTGTGCGTACATGATTAACCCCCA
>NW_004797500.1:924002-926113 GCF_000002075.1 Aplysia californica
CACATACACACACACACACAAACAAGAATAGATGGATGGATGGATGGATGGATGGATGGATGGATGGATTGATGGATGGATGGATGGATAGATCGATGGATGGATGGATGGATGGATGGATGGATGGATGGATGGATGGATGGATGAATGGATGGATGGATGGATGCACTAGTACACACAAAAAAGTATGAGAAAGATAAACAAAACTCGCAAAAAAGAGATAAGCAGAATCAGACTGGGGAATAGGGGAAAGAAAAAAATAATCATACAGGGATGTGAGGAAAAGAGTGTTTAGTAAACACAAATGGTTCCGTAGCTCGAGGTTCTACTTTCTCGGCGCGATGAAACAGTTTTTGTCTTGCCATCTTGTGCGAAACGTGGAATTAATCTAACATCAAAGATACACCTTTTGCGTAACCGTTGGCACAAAGCGCTCTGTGGGGACAGCTAAGCTGTTAAGACCCAGCGCTTAAGGCAATCGTGCATGAGACAAACATCTCGCTTCAGGGCTCTGCTGGTTCCGATGTAGCCGGCATTGTTATTTTATTTCTACGCAGTTGCGTATCTGTGCCACCATTTAAGTTAGAAAGTTGTTCGCCCACGCCGGGGGAGGGGGGGTGATTGGGGGGGGGGGGAGAGTCTGGGTGATCCTGGGCTGCATCATGTATTCTACTCACAATAAAGCTTATATAGTAGGATATCAAACTTATGCAACATTACGGAATTATTCGCCAGGAATGCACTACACAGGTGTGTCCTCACTTTTGGCCTTTCTCGCCCTGCATCAGGAAATATACCACGAACAAACACTGTCCACCTTTCTTTGTCCTGGGCTAGCCTCTTGGTGCTATTCCATGTCTTTCCACTTTTCTGTGCATCAGTTTCTGAAACTCTTCTCCAGGTTCCACGTGGTCTTCCCCTTGTTGTTTTACCCTCTGGATTCCAATCCAACACTTTCCTTTCTAAGCAGCTCCTTGTCGTCCTGAGAGTACGCCCGATCCAACACTTTCCTTTCTAAGCAGCTCCTTGTCGTCCTGAGAGTACGCCCAATCCATCACTACCGCCTTCTTCCCACTTCATCTCTAATTGTCATAATTTTTACTATGGCGTAATTACTATCAACACTATTATTGTAAAATACGTCTGTTCATAGTAGTGTGTCCTGTTATAAGACAACAGCCATGGTTAAGATTCTATTAAACCTACAACGCATCACATAGCAATAACAATACAAAATCAAAGGTCAAGATATAGACTGCTCTCTCTCTCCATATCGATCACGATTGGCCTACATACATAATTAATTAGCGTCCTATTTACATTATATAAGCGTCTTACCTTAAATTACAGTATATATAAATGTTTTCTATACAATCGATACGACTGTGAAAGTTGGGCTTTGCGCAATGTTATTTCTTTGAAATGTGTTCAGGCAAAAGTAAGTTGAGACTTTTTGCCTGCGTGAACACGGATAGTAAAATCCACAGAAGTGGAATCAACACGGAAAGAATTCGAACAGCATGGGTCTAACAAAAGTTTGGCAGGAACAGGATATAGACATAGTTGATCTTGCTCAAGGCTATTCCGATCATAATGATCTCTAATTTGACGCAGATTCGGATTCTTTGGATTACGAGCGCAGACAGTAACTGTTAACTTCGTGATTTCAGAGTTCAGTTTAAACTCACCGGTATGTTATTCGATATTTTGGGTAGTTGGCGGGTGCTCTGGTGTGGTTCACCCTTTCTTTCCTATCAAACATCTATCATCTTTATCTCTCCTCCTTCCTTTTTGCGTTTGATACTCTCTTGTAACACCTAAAATATTTAGCACTTATATGACCTTATTGTGTTGCAAGTGCCGTAAACGCTAAAACTAAACTTTTCCGATATTTTCATGATGCTACTAGATATATCGAATGTAAGTATTTTGAAAGTGTTGAGGGTCAGATCGTTGTAAAAGTAAAGTAAAGTTGTTCATGTATCCGATCCAGACATTGGGGATTGCCTTGTTAGTGAGACAACTTCCTGGGCCTTCGGCATATTGTGGTAGGGTGGCAGGTTCCTTTCCACGCCGCCTTTACTTCCCCAAAATAATAATAATAATAATAA
>NW_004797500.1:928677-930642 GCF_000002075.1 Aplysia californica
GGGGGGGGGGGGGTCTTTTTGTTTTATTCGAAATGTAACCCCTCTTTCCCGCCCTTCTTTTTTGTCACCATTACCACCAAAACTACATCTTCCTCCTTCCTCTTCCTCCTCTTCCTCCTCCTCTTTCTTCTCCTCCCCCATCCCCTTCACTTCAAGCCCCACCATCACTACCACCAACACCACCTCCTTCTCCTTTTTCTCCTCTACATCTTCTTCCTCTTGCTCTTTACTTCTCCTACCCCTTTCCCTCCTCCACCAATGCCTCCTTCCCCTTCTCCTCTTCTTCCTCATTCTCCTCCTACTCCTTTTCCTCCTCCGTCTCTGCCTCTGCCTCCTCCTTGTCTTCCCTCTCCTTCTCTTCCTCCCACTCTTCTTCAGCAGACGTTCCCCCCGCCCAGTCAGTGCCCCCAGCATCACCAACCTACACACGTCCTGTTGTACATCTCAGTTCGCTGTGGTCTAAGTCTAAGTCACAAGAGCACAGCTCAGGTTAACCTCTGACCCCCGGGACAAAATGGAAAGATTCGACTTGTCTAGAAACAAATGTCAACAGGTCTCAGACATCAGAGGTAGAGGTTTAGTGGGCGTTGGATTGACCGGCCGAACTTGACAAATTAATATGTGAGGCAACGTGGTGGAATCAGGACCTCGTCAATTTTTTGGACATTTAGAGTTATTGGTATCATCTTAAAGCTAGTTCACCTGTCTTTATTTGGATGAAAAAAGGTATCCATTTATCTTGAATACAAGTTGAGATACTTGCAATTGAAGGAGGTGGGGGGTCACCTGCTTTCAGAGGTAAAATTAGTGAGAAAATGGCCGAAAAGATTAGTTATTTCCTTAGCATAAGAGCCTGTGGTAACTGAAAATTTATATTTTCTGTGCCTAAATCAACGTTTTTCAGAAAAATCCACACAGAAATGAGTTCTATAATGGGCATGAAAGGTGTTGAGTCCCAAAAAAAAAATTTGATAAAAATTCACAAACCAGCGGGAAAATGCAAGTTTCTTCACTTTGATTATTTTGACGAGAGCCTGATTCCACCACGCTGCCTCACATATAGTTGATATAGCTGGCCAACTGGCAAATGAGATGGTAGGGGGGAGGGCGGTTGGAGAGAGTACTCCGAAAGTATGGTTGGCTGACGTAGCGAAGTAACGCATTACGTTTCGCCGCGAGCAACATTTTCAATAGGGTAAATTGAAACTAGTTTCATTTCGTTATTATAAACCGATATGGTTAGACCTTTCAAATTTTGGAATAGTTCATATTATGACCTTTTGCAGTCGCAAGCACCGTAAAACACTTACCAAAACGCTGCATCTACAGAGGAGAGTGTTCACCAAGAGAGACAGAAGAAATAAGGACTTTAGACTTCCGCTATGGCTAAACAGACCAATTAATTCTGGCAGAAAAAAGCTTGCCACATTTTGAGCATCTGAAGGCTGCAATACTACACGCGGATGTGAGCAGCGAGCGGGCTTTTCTTTTTGGCTTCAGTATTTCTAATTTCTAAGTTCACAGGCAAAATTTAAGGCAAACGAGGCAGGGGTAGGCCTAGAGCAACCTACACAGGGAACCTAAACAAATGGGAAACAGGGAAAGATCAGGGAAACGTAGCATTTTTAAGAGCATCCGAGCAAAGTAATGAAAAGAGAACCATGATCGCCGATGTCTGTCGCAGATCTGGCACTGGATGGTGATGATGCTCATACTGTGCCGGAACAACATAGGCTCTCGGACTCGCAACCGTAAGGTAGTGGGTTCGAATCCCGTCAGGGGCCCGACGTTGTCTCCTTGGGAAAGGCACTTTGCACAAATTGTCCTCACTTCACCCAGGTGGAAATGGGTACCCGGCTATAGACGGTGAAAGATCTTGTCAGTTTAATAGTGTTTGAGCGCGTGAAATCCGCAGTTTGCACTGTATGCGTCCGCGGAAGCTGAAAATGTTTCTGAGTGTTCTCA
>NW_004797500.1:934635-935945 GCF_000002075.1 Aplysia californica
GAGAGAGAGAGAGAGAGAGAGAGAGAGAGAGAGATAAAGGAAGAAAGAGAGAAAGAGAAGGGAGGAGAACATTCAATCGTGATGGACTCATTCAGACATCAAGAGACAATGAACAAATGGGTTGGAGTTATGATCAAAGGCAATGGCATGTAATTCCCTAACAGGCCTGGTGTCCTGGGGAGATGGATAGAAGAAATGACTGTTTGCTCTAATTAATCTTGGTTACATCCCAAGCTACTAGCTGTTTCATTATAATAACTTCGTTACCGGCTAATAAAGAGTTCGTTTTCAATGGAATGAAGATCATCAGCCGAGAAAAAAACTTCTTCCCGTGAGCATATTTCGAAACGAAATAGCCACCAGCAGAAAGTAACCGATACTAGCTGTAGAATTTCCCGCAACTTATGCGGGGAAGTTGTGTGCTTCAGCGTCTTAAGTACCGTAATCGAAGAACCCGGCATGAGGGGGGGGGGGGCGTTAGGAAACTTTTATCAAATTTATGATGTGTATTTTGGGGGACTCACCACTTTTTACGGCCATTTAAGATCACATTTCAGTGGGGATTTTATGGGAAAACGTCACTCAGTTACACGAAAGACGTACATTTGACTCTCTTTGGACACTGGAGCTTTGGACGTCATTGGACTTTGGCAGCCTTTCGCTCACGAATTTGACCTCTGACCTAAAGCGATCATCCAGTCGCAAATATTTTTACTTCTATTCAAGTTAATGTGCATTTTTTTTCTCACCAAAATCAAGGCAATTGAAGAAGCTTTATGATGATACCAATAACTCCATATGCCTAAAAATTGACAAGCGTCTGATTCCACCGCGTCGTGACACGTATTGATCCTGCAAGAAGTTTAGGGTTGGGCATGAGGCGCAACAGGTGCGGGAAAAGGCTCGAGCCGTGAGTAAACTTTGGGGCGAACTTCACATTAAGGTCAGAAAGCTAAAGATATTAGAGAAACTCAAGGATGTTATACATGTTAGAATACTCTTTTTGTTTTAGTAAGTGTTTTACGGCACTTGCAACATAATAGGGTCATATGAGAATATTATCCTTTGCATCCCAGTATGCAACATCACATGTAGAAACGAAAGAATAGAACAGGTTAACAGCCTTAAATATCGTGGTTGATCATTTACCCAGATGAAAAAGCAACACAGAGATATAAAGAGGATTGTGATATTAAAAGAAACTTTCAGAAAGATGAAAGCTATCCTCTCAAACAGAATTATGACATAAACACTATCCCCCATAAAAAATACAGTGCACCAAAATTCAACTCCAGCCTCATGGGGGGGGG
>NW_004797500.1:936045-938087 GCF_000002075.1 Aplysia californica
GTTTGGGGGGGTGTTTTTTAATTTTACCAGTCAGTCTCCGCTGTAAAAGGATTAAGCCCGTTATATTGACCTTCAACACTGACTAAGAAACCCCGCGGGGATACAGCTTAAACCTACAATGGTAGCAAATACACACAAACATTGTTTGCTTTGTACGAGCTCCCGGAGAGGGTTAAGCGGCGGCGCCCCAGCCATCCCCGGCCTTGTGGCTCTGTGGACACTCTCCCACGGCCCACCATTCACGAGCTTGGCTTTCACTTCTTACCCTGCTCTCGAGAAGTCATTACTCTAATCCTCCGCTGTATTGATACGCCTGCACGCTCCCCATTCAGATTTTCAAAACTAGTTCTTTCAGCAAATTAAATTGCTATAAAGATTTTTCTTTGCGTTACGGACTAAAGCGAGGATATAGGTTTAATGTTTGTTTATATAGAGACGAATTTGCCTGATGTGGTCCGAACATCGAGCGCAGACAAATCCTTTCCGGCGATTTGCTTTCATTGAAAGATTGAAAGCCAGAACGTCGTAGTCACTCAAGCGTGCAAGGTTTTTATGGTGGGAGAGATTTCAAGGTTTGGTATTGTACTCCTGGCCTCAGATGATATGTGCACACTCGGTCACGCAAACTTGAACACGGCGGGGACGACAGGAGGGGAAAACATGATCAGTGATAATGACCCTCGAGAAAATAACTTGTGTCTCTTGGCTTAGCCGGAGTCGCTTGTGTAGCTGAGACCTATGTGCGTGTGTGGATTCCTCTTTCTCTTTGTCGCAGATGTTCATAGATTAATTTTATAGTGTGTGTGGGGGGTGCTAATCTCCGTTCTTCTTTCCGAAGTACTTGGAAAAATGTTAGAGTGTTTGTACCTCTTCTTTTGAATTTACTTTGGTTGAATTTAGATGTTGTATTCGTTTACTTCCTTCATACAAGTGTACTTGGATACTTCGAGGAATTTCCGTTTGTGTATTCGGCTTCCTCCTTTATACGGATGTACTTTGACTTTGATGAATATCAGAGTTTCAATCAAACATTACAGGTGAGATAATTTAATTGAAGTTTGGCTGGAAATCCCTCATTCCCAACTTCTCGCATTGAGCGACCATAAATTTACCAATGAGTGCCCGAATTCCTAGAAGGTGCAGATTCCTGCGTTGTGTTGTTGGATACACTCGAAACTGCTCCTACAGCCCCCTGTCCAAGACAGACACCTGTACAAACGAACACTTCCCACTTGCCCTCTCGTTGTTTTTTCTACTGTAGTGCTGTCAAAAATTGGTCTCGAAAGTTTTCCTCAAATATCTCTTTAACGGGTGAATCAATGTCCCCCATACTTTTCACAGCAGTTTGTATCAATTTGTCTTGACTAAATCATAGTTTCCCACAACAATTGAGGCTAGATTTAAAAACATCTCTTCATAAATTCATGTAAAATATTATAAATCTCCGTCAAGCCGAAAATTGGGTTGTTCACAGCACTTCCCGCTCCTCACGCTCCTTTTGCATATTATATATATTATGCACATGGTCTACGTCACAGCTCACAATGTCAATTTTTGGTAGCAAAACTTGTTACAAGAAATTAGTTTTATTGTAAACACTTATTTTTTGCTCTAGAGGTTCTCAAAACGTGCGTTCAAAAAGCATATGTCACGATTAGAAAAAAAACTTGACAGACTTGTTTTTTAAAACGATATTGCCGCAGCAGTACACTTTTTAAAATCTGGAGAAACTACCAACATCCACCTGTCTAAGACAACTAATTTTCTACTTGACAACAGGTTGTTGTCTTGAACAATTTGGACTGTATCTGCTTTCCCCAACTTGAATGTTTTTTTTAATGTAAGAACGCCCCAGTCTCTTGCCTGCTTCCTTTGCAATGCGTCTACATACGAGTTATGTTAAAGGAAAAAAACATAGAGGGAAAGAAAACAAGTAGGACTTTTCAGCTCCTGCCTCCATCACCCTTAAAAGGGAAAGGAGGTAGAGGACGTGTTTGTGTGAATGTGTGTGTGAGAGAGAGAGAGAGAGGGGGGGGGAGAGA
>NW_004797500.1:939469-941849 GCF_000002075.1 Aplysia californica
AAGAAGAAGAAGAAGAAGAAGAAGAAGAAGAAGAAGAATGAGGAGGAGGAGGAGGAGGAGGAGGAGGAGAAAGAGGAGGAAGATGATAAAGAGATATAAGAGGAGGAGAAGGAGGAGGAGAGTGAGAGACTGCTGGCGCGTTATGTCCGCTTGGATAGAACTAGATTCTATAACTGTCCTTAAAAACCGTGATAAACCAGACTTTAAAACACACCACCAGTCGAAAAACGGTCAAGTTTTTGGGAAGCACAGGTGCTACGCCTAGTGGATAGTAAAGCAAGCGAGCGTTCTCGTTTGGCGTAGATGCACTCCTTTCCTATCAAACATCTATCGTCATCATCTCTCTTCCTTCTTTTCTGCGTAAGTTACTTTTTAGTAACACCTCTAATCTTCGGCACTTATATAACCTAATGGTGTGGCAAGTTCCATAAAACTCAGTCTTACTTAGATGATAACTGACCTAAAAAGAGAGATGCCATCGTCAGTCTTACTATGATTAAAACTGACCTAAAAAGAGGGATGCCATCATGAGTTGGAATCGTGAACGACTTTTTAAATCATAACCCACTCACTGCGCGTGACGTTGCCCGCCGCCCCCACAGTCACGTTGAAGAAACGAATTCGGAAAAACCACTCCTTTCCTCTGGGGAGTAATTACACCTAGGTGGTATTTCTTTCTTATTTTTATTTCTTTCGTTTTTCTTTTCTTTTTTTCGGGGGGGGGGGGGGGGGTTTTTTTTTTTTTTTTTTTTTTTTTTTTTTTTTTTTTTTTTTTTTTTTGGGGGGGGGGGGGGGGCTTTTATTTTATTTTATTTTTTCGTTGTTGTGTTTTGACATAACGTATTACTTACTCCCACCAAAATTCCTCACAGGCAGTAATTAGGTGTGTAGGAGTGGTGCGAGTCTTTGGTGTCATGATGTTCTTATATCATATTATGTGGTCAGCAGTTTATATTATATTGGCTTACATGTGTCATAACACTTTCAGCCATAGTGTGAAAGTGATTGTGTGGCGTCGGTGGCCTAGTGGTTAGGCTCTCGGACTCGAAACCATAAGGTCGTGGGGTGGGTTCGAATCCTGTCACGGGCCCGACGTTGTGTCCTTGGGAAAGCCACTTTGCACAAATTTTCCTCACTTCACCCAGGTGGAAATGGGTATCCGGTTGTAGACAATGAATGATCTTGTCAGTTTGATAGTGTTTGAGCGCATGAAATCCGCAGCTTGCACTGTATGCTTCTGCGGAAGCCGAGAAGGTTTCTGGGTGTTCTCAGAGGGTTTGCCGGGGTAATAATAGTTGTAAAGCTCATAGAGCAAGCTCTTGAGCATGGATATGCTATATTTAAATGCAATTATTATTATTTATTATTATATATTTCACTGCCTCAGGATTACGAAGTTCTCTCTGACCTTTTGGGCCGTTTTGAGTTACTAAGAAGACCACGAGATCAGAAACTAAATGTTCTATCTGCTCTATCAAAACTGTAAGATTATTCTGAGTCGTTATCAAGACATTCAGAGAATTGCATTCGAAAAAAGCTTGACATGATGTGAAACTCAAAATTTGTTACGTCAAATTTCTCAAAACTAGTTGCTGGTTAGATAGAACCTTGTAATTCTGAGGTACCGATTTGTTGAACAAGAGATTTTTTCACATGCGGATAACTTGATCACGACAGATGTACGCCATTGGCCGATATTTATAGTAACAGACGTCATTGAGGTTGTGGGGTTTTTTTTTGTTAATTTTCAAAAATGACCAATTTTTGTATGTTTTTTAATTCCATCAAAATCACAACATCACATGCTTTTTCAGTTGTCTTTTATATATATTTTGAGAATTTTTTTTTTTAATGTGTCCTTTACTTCCCCAACTTGAAGTCAGTACCCAATACAGGTGGGTGGGCAGGAGGGGGCGAAAAAAAATCCGAGGCCGAACCTAGGCTCGAACCTGGACTTTCTGATTTGGAGACAAGCGCACAATTACTTCGCCACCACGCCACTGTACGCTACAGGCTTTAAAAGTACTGCAATAGTGCTTTGCGTAGTCTTGCCACCGTAAACGACAACAAAGTGGGAATCCTTCAATGACGTCTGTTACTATAAATATCGGCCAATGGCGTACATCTGTCATTCTCAAGTTATCCGCATATGATTATTTCATTAACTCTCTGATGACGCAATTGAGGTCACTCGACAATGCCGGAAAAGGTGCTGGTGTTTTTAGCATTATAATAGCTCAATGTTAACGACGACCAATACATCCTCAGAGAAAAATAATTATCTAGCAAAATAGAAGAGTTAGAAGAATTAAAGGTTAGTTAAGATTGGAGCTTAACTTCTTTATTAATTCACGTCTTCATTCTGTTTGCTCAATCTTAA
>NW_004797500.1:943423-945098 GCF_000002075.1 Aplysia californica
GTGTGTTTGTGTGTGTTTGTGTGCCTTGGGCAAATGAAAGATGTGTGTTTGTGTGTTTGTGTGTATGTATGTGTGTGTTTTTGTGTGTGTTTGTTCACGCGCATAAAAATAAAAAGGATGGTGGATATTAAAAAAATGAGAGTTAATTCGACTCTGCGACTATTACATGTACAAACATCCACTTTTTTTAAAGTTCATTAAACCGTTTCTTTCTGTGGGGGTTGTTTTTGTTTTTAGGTGCGTTCTAGGTGCCTTTTGGTTTGTTTGTTTGTTTTGTTTTCCTATGATTTGTTTTGGGGTTTTTTCTTGTTTTGTTTTGTTTCGCAAACTTTAGTACAACGAATGTATATAGCAGAACAGAGTGTCACCGTCCTTTCTCAAAGAACGCCATTAACAAACTCGTTCTATTCGTCAGCAAAGTCCCTCCTCCTCCAAAAGTGCTTGAAAAGCGATACTGTATTGGACACCTGTACCCACCATTGTTCAACCGCTCTGTATTATTGCCCCGGACTCTTTACAATTGTCTTCTGTGTACGCCCAGATGTTGACGACATGGCCCCATAAAAATAAGAAATAACTGTACGAAGAAGAAAGGGAACGAAATTGCCCTTTTGTTTAGCGTATTGCGCCACCTCGGGCGTTTATTACAAGTCTCCTCTCTGCTCTTCTTTGATTGTCTTTCTCTTTACAAAGGAGGCCTGTAGATCTTTCTTTTTTAATCAATTTTTGTTCACGAGAAAACGAGAGGGCTTCTAAATCTTTGTCTTTATTTTTCCCAACCACTTCTAAATGGGTGGCTGACGGGTGCAGTGGTGTGATTTGCTCCTTCTTTTTTTTATCATATACCTGCTATCGTCCATTACCTCCCCTCTTTCTTTTATTTGATATAATATGATTATTACTCTCTGGTAACGCCTCTCATCTTCGGCACGTACACGACCTATTTGTGTTGCAAGTGCTGTAAAATTCTTACTAAAAACTAAACAGGTAAGAGTGCCACTCCTTCTCCCCCGCTTACTTTGCAGAGAGTGAGTCACACACTCTTACTCAAAGGCCAGGCTACACAACCACTCCTGGAGGGTGCAGTTCAAAGCTGTGAATAGTGGGTTGTTGGCGGGTGCTCTGGTGTGGTTTGCTCCTTCTCTCCTATCAAACATCTATGGTCCTTATCTCCTCTTCTTCTTTCTTATATGTGTTACTTTCTCGTAACACCTCTAACCCTCTGGCGCTCATATGACCTAATGAAGCTGCGAGCGCCGTAAAATCTCTACTAAAATTAAAAGTAAAGCTAAAAAAAAAGTGAATTGTGTTACAAACAATTGTCTCTTGAGATGACCGAAAATTAATATCAAATTCAACATCAACAACAACAACAACAACAACAACAACAACAACAACAACAACAACAACAACAACAACAACAGTTTCATTCTTGGTGTATCATGGCATGGCGCCACTCTGCCACCCTGCTAACCGCGTTCAAGTCATTCAAAATATTATTTATATCTAAATTAATGTCATCTTTAACATAATTTTCGTCCAATCTCTCCCTCTGTGACGTAGATGTGGGGAAAAGATTGTTGTTATAGTAACACATTGTTGCTGTCGTTCTCTACATGTGCGCCTTTAAAAAGTGGCTGCACTCATGTCTGACAGATTTGTTTATTTCTTTTTA
>NW_004797500.1:945224-946635 GCF_000002075.1 Aplysia californica
GGTGTTGGGTTTTTTTTTTGCTTTTTCTAACAAGGAATGAAAACTGTTCTGGTCGTTTCACACCTCGAAATGATTTGATTTCTCTTGGAAAAGGATTTAAGTGTCTTCCGGGATGTTAAGAGTCGTATTGTTCTGCTAGAATCTATAAATAATCCCTGAAGCGGGTTTGTTTCGAGTTTGTTTGTTGTTGTTGTTGTTTTTTAAGGGGAGTTGTTTTTTGGTTTTTTTTTTTTTTTTTTTTTTTTTTTTTTAAGACGAGAAAATATTAGGTAGTCTATCTTGAGATTCTCCATAACACAGAACCTTCCTTCAACTTCAAACAAAAGCAAACTTGTTTCCAAGTTACGATACCAAACACCGCTCTATCTCTGACAAGTTGGCGTATGTGGGAAAGTTGATATGCCTTGAATTGTTATTACGGTATTGTAACCTTTATCTCTTTAAATTCCTTTTATCGTTTTTAGACGGTTCAGTTTTTCCGCTGTCTAATGAGTGTTTATTCAGCTCAACGTCCTGCCTTGTGGAATTTGAGTCTTGTCACCAAATTAGTTTCTGTTTATTTGTTTATTTGTTTGCTGGTTTGTTTGTTTGGGGGTTGTTGGGGGGGTTTTTTTGGTTTCCATATTTGTTCGTTTGTTTGTTTGTTTGTTTGTTTTTCTTTGTCTTTTTTCGGGGGGGGGTACTAAAAGTAATTTCTACTTTTGCGTTTTTTTAAAAGAGAGATCAAAACGTTTGTCTTTGCCATACGAGTGGTTTGTTTTTCTTACCAAGTGTGCTGGCTACAAATCCATCAAAATGATATAACCACTTCTGAGGACTGTTTAAATACTCCGGGAAATCAATCGATGAATTATTGTGTCTTCTAGTCTGCCAGAGTTGACTAACTCTAAACAGGACGATGTTTTGAAATCTGATCAAAGCACCACAGCCAAAGAACAACTCATGGGCTGCTAAAGCAGGCTTAACAGCTTATTTAACCTAAAACCCTGTCTGTCTGGGGCAATTCACTTTCAGAATTCAGGGTGAATTAAGGAGGTGCGACGTCTACGTTGTTGTAGTCCGGGTGGGAAGGGTGGAGGGAAGGGTGAGAGGAAGGGTGAGAGGAAGGATGAGAGGGGAAGGGGTTGGAGGGGGGTGGGAAGCTGCGCTGGTGAGTATTTAATTTTACGCCCACAGCTGTGACGTACTCACGTGAGAGGGAAGAAAGGGGACTGCGGACTGACTGCTAGGTGAGCTACGCGCAGTCTACGACGTGTGGTGGAGCGAGGGAAAATACAGAACCGCAGATGCCCAGAAGTTGAAAGAAAATCGAACATTCTTATGAAAGACTTTCTTGGAGTAACTGCGTGCTTTTGTAAACATTTATTTATTTATTTACTTATTTATTTATTTATTTATTTATTTATTTATT
>NW_004797500.1:947450-955738 GCF_000002075.1 Aplysia californica
CCACCCCTTTTACACTGCCAGTTTTTGCAATCTCAGGTTTACCCTTCTCTCATCTTTGTCCTCCTTTCTCATATTCCAGATCACTCCTGCAGTGACGTTCACAGACAAGCAGCCCTAAGTGAGGAGATTCCTCCGCCTCTATCAAATGACCCCTTTGGCCAGTCGCACCATCCCAGTACGCTGCATTAGTCCTGGCGACAAGAGGAGATAAGCGTGGCGCTATCACACCTGGACGGACCTCACTTACCGCCCTTTTCCCAGCCGGCTGCCCCCCGCCCAGTCCAACGCTTCAATGAGCTGTGGTTGATTGCTCGGTCCCTGTCTGGTGGAATGGGTTACTCGCACATGGCTGGCCCATCTTCTCACGACCAGTTTACCTGCTACAGAAACGTACTCCAAGAAATCCCGGGCAACCACTAAGGAGATCTACGGTCCGTTATCAGGGGAAGATTTCCACAGCGTTTGAGCCAATCCTGTTGTTTTTTCTTCACGCGTCTTGTTCCGGGGTACTCCACAGAGGGAAAGCATTCGTCTTGAATGATAATACAAGCGAATGATAATTTCTACCTGTTTCAACTCACAAATCACCCCAAGCTTCTGGCTGATTGATGCCATTTGTAATATCTACGTAGATACCTCTGCTGAACATCGACTAGCTCGAGGGAAGGAGATAAGTGTTTGAAAGCAGTTCCATTCTAAATCGTCATCAAAGGGGAGATTACTTAGTGTGTTCAAAGAAGCATAGTCCGTATTTGATACTCATCGGATAATACTTCTTGATTCTTACGTGTTCGAAAAGTGTGATTTGGAGTACATGTTTGTGGGGATACGTGGCACAGATTCTTGAGAAATACCTCGGACCAGCTGCCAGCCTCTGTGTGCAGGTTTATTCTCTAGCACGGCGCACTTACTATGCGGAGAGGCCGGGCTGCCTACGCCCCATCCTCGGCCACGACTAGCTTCCCCAACAAGGACACCTCCCGCTCGTCCAGAAAACGCCCGTACATGCAAAACGCGAGCTCTAACGCCTCTCAGCTCTTTGTCTACGATGATTACCTCGACCTGTCCAATGGGAGCTACCAGGGGCATGTGGGTCACGCCGCCCCTAACTTCACTGACCCACAGTTCGTAGTGACCACCATCAACACATCGGTCAACGCTTCTGACCCCCAGGCTCTCCAGCTCAAACACCCGGCCCTGGGCGTGCTCCTGGCGTCCTTCAGCTTTATCGTGGTCACGGGGAACATGATGGTCATCGTGGCTGTGGCCAGGGAGATGTACCTCCGCACGGTGACCAACTACCTCATCGTGTCGCTGGCAGTCGCCGACGTGATGGTGGGTGGAGTCGTGATGCCCTTCAGCATCAGTCAGGAGATGACGTATGAACGATGGCTGTACGGCCAGGCTTGGTGCGACCTCTGGCACTCGTTAGACGTGCTGGCTTCCACGGCGTCCATCTTAAATCTCTGCGTCATATCTCTAGACAGGTACTGGGCCATAACGGATCCCATCGCCTACCCAACCAACATGTCCAACCACAAAGTCTGTCTACTGATTGCGCTGGTGTGGGCGTGTTCCGCCGGTATTTCTTTTCCTGCCATCGCGTGGTGGCGCCAGGTGCAGGCCGTGATGGACACGGGTAAGTGTCAGTTCACGACCGACAGCGCCTATCTCATCATCTCATCCGTCGTGTCCTTCTACATACCCACCTTCATCATGATGTTCGTCTACGCCAAGATATACCGCGCGGCACTCGCGCAGACAGAGGGCATTAAGTGCGGGAGCAAGGTCACGGCCGATTGCCCCCGCGGAGACGACGGGGAGTTAATGACCTTGAGGATACACCGAGGAGGGTACCGGTTACGTAACGAGTCTACCAACAATCACAGCGGAGGGGGCGGGTCGGGGCCGGGGGGATTCGAGCAGCAGCAGCAGCACCATCGTAACAGCGAGGACAGCGAGAGCGAGAGCCCGCTCACCGGCTCCAGCAGACAC
This sequence comes from Aplysia californica, assembly GCF_000002075.1. NCBI lineage: Eukaryota > Metazoa > Mollusca > Gastropoda > Aplysiida > Aplysiidae > Aplysia > Aplysia californica. Next base: position 949,446 of record NW_004797500.1, read on the forward strand.
CATCTGTATCACCACGGCAACAACCATCACCATGGCAACAGCCAACACAACCACATCCAACAGCCACGCTCCACCACGTTCATCAGCAAGAAGATCAGACACTTTGCGATTAGTAAAAAGATCACCAAACTCGCCCGCGAACAGAAAGCCGCCAAAACTTTGGGCATTGTCGTTGGGGTGTTCATAATGTGCTGGGTCCCGTTCTTCTGCCTTAACGTTCTGTTGGGCATCTGCCAGGAAAAGTGCGTGTACCGGGCCGAGGTTCTGTTCCCTGTGTTCACCTGGCTAGGGTACATCAACTCTGGGATGAACCCCATCATATACGCACTGTCCATGAGAGACTTCCGGCGCGCCTTCAGCAAAATGATCTTCTGCTGTCCGCGCTACCGTTATAGCCACAACATCAAGCACACGTACCAGCAGACGAGCAGTCTGTCCACCTCAAGTTTCTCCGTCACCTGCAGTGATCGAGCGTGCGTACCAATGCGGATATGACGCCACAGGGGCTTCCTAGAGGAAGACTGTCTAAAGTACACGTGATTGGAAGAGTGTAAATGTGTCGATGCAGAGGCGTGTTCAAAGTGTGTGTTTGCACGATGTGAGAATACAACAGGGGATACTAATACTGTGTCCAAGAACTCACATTTGTCTTGGTTGTATTTAAATCTACACGACTCCATACTAAAACATCTTCAAGGTGTATTCGCTTGTGTTTGGAAATCTTACTATGAACTATGTGCGTGCATTTCTTGTTTACCAGAAGTTGAGGGATACTATTATTAAGTCGCATGAATGAACAGCGAAATGTTTTTAAATTATGACCATTTGTATCAGACGGGTTGAAGTCTTTTATGCAACTGCATGATTTGCTGGACGCTCAGGGGGAACCGACAAGACACAGCATTTACCGGAACACGATAAGGAAGCCCAGCATCTGTTGTCTTTACTTTATCTTTAATGGTCAAAGAGTGTTGGGCAAAGATGTTTTGTATTTATGCCAAGGTGAGAAAAGCAGGGTTGTCTATGAGGACACGGGCGAAAGAATGGGCGTAGTCTCCTTTTATATTTCCCTAGTTATAAGCCTATCTTTTCCGTTTTACTCTATAATGGAATATTCTGTCTCTTCCCATCTTATTACGAAAGATAAAACGATCACGGCACCGAGAAAACTGAAAAGAAAAAATTGGGCAGGCTTTGAAAATCAGGGCGGTTTCTAATGGAAAATGGGCTGCTTGCTTTTCTTAAAATCAGTTGAGAAGTGCCAATTCTTTCGTTGGAGTCCTCATAATCCCATGCACGTAAAGTTTTGGTTCTTTGCAGTGTTCAGATGCAACACAGATTGAGATTATGGTGTTGATTGTATATCATCGAACACTAAAAAGCTGCATTTTATGTGCTCTTGGAATTGGTATGGAGCATTGCTCCTTTAGAATGACAGGGTTCTAATTCCATGACGCATACTTTTGAGAAAATGGAACTCCAAGATTCACAATCTTATACCTAAATGTTTTCACGCCTTATTTGTAAAGCCCCTAACAAAAAACAAAGAATACAGGTTAGATTGTATCTAGTCTTTGACACAGCGTGTGAAGCTGTGCAGTAATATATAGTGTGCAATTCAGTTCTCCCCCCCCCCTTCCCCACCTAACTCTCCGAAAAATAATGAAGTTAAAATCTTGTCATGATAATACAACAAGCGGTGACTGCAGCTGGAAACGTGTGATATTTTGAGTGAAGGGTGTACCCATAATGATAATTAGAATAGGTCGAGATTTTTCTTGTACAGGTCGAGAAATCAGAGCATGATCAGAGGTTACGATGATTTTTTTCAGGATGATTAGATAAGACGCCATATTGGATTATGTACATATACAAGACAACAATGCACCCATTTTGGGTTGACAGCGCCATAAAAATCATGATCACCTTTCACAACCACTTCATTCAAAGAACTCTTAATAACAGCGCCTTCGAATTCATTGAAACGTTACGGTGGACTTTACATAATACGCTCTCACCATCATCGATTATGGTTCAGCCGGTTGATCGTCCTACTAGGCACAAGACAAGTCAATTCGAAGGAAAATCGTTTGGCTGTTGTTTCAAAGTACGTGTCTGAGAGGAATAAATTATATTTGAAGAAGGAGGCGATGAAGAAACCGTTCACCCCGTTCTTATCCACGTTTCTGCCCTTCTTGTCTTGATCGAGTTCCGAATCATTGAGCCACTGAAGTACTCTCTCACGAAAACATGCATTATTCTGCCTCTATGTTTTATCAGCCTTCATTACAAGTACACCGTGTCTTCACCATTGACATGTATTATCTGTACCCTAAATCGTGTATTCTGACGTAGTTCCGGTTCACCATGAGTGCACATTGGCTCAAGTTGGAGCCAAATGAACGGCAGGTGGAGGAGGGAAGGGGAGGGGGGGATGAGAGGTGCTGCATGCACTCGGCTATGACCAGATTGTTTTTTTCTCTTCATTTGGACGCCCATGGTGCGCACGCTGCACAGCAATTTTTTCTCTGAGAACAAAGAGCGGCAACCCTGGCAGTTCAGGATCTAGGATATTATCATGATTCGAGTCAGTGGTCTGTAAAATCTGCAAAATCTGCAAACTGTTATAATTCCTAGGGCATAATGCTTTTAGGAGCTTTTGGAGCGGGGCGTTCGGTGGTTTTAGAATCTAGTAGCGTATATTGTGATGTAGTGCTAAAATTAAGATTTAGGAATTAATGAAAGGATCCGAAACATAAAGGTCACTTTGAGGTCATTCTGAGAAAGAAAAAAAAAAGAAAAAAAAAAGAAAAAAGAAGAAAAAAAACCCAACATATGGACTTAGACATGATATACATGATGTCCGATAGATATGGGATAATACGTAAAGGCTACATTAGATTTAAAGCTATCTAATCATTTCATTTAATAAATGCTTTGTTGTGACGTGTGCCGATATACTAAGAACTTTTGTTTCATTAGCATGTGATTTCTGACCTCTATAAATAAAATATAGTGTTACAGATGGCCAGACAAACTGAAGAGCACAATGGGAGAACAACTGTAGTCACAAACTGGAAATTGTTAGTGTGCCAATTTTAAAAGCTTGTGGACTCGTAATTTCCATTTTTTTTGGACTGGTGGTTTATTGTTAAGTGTTGTTCAATTGGAAATCTAACAACAATAATCATCAACCAACAGTTGAACAGAAATACAGTTATGAGTCAGCAACGTTCAATATTGGCACCCTCGCGATTTTTAATTTGTGACTACAGTCGTTTTTCCCTTGTAGTCTTCAACTGCGTTTCATAAAATAAAGTTGTAACCACACATATCAACGAGATAGGGGGTACAGCTGGTAGCTTGTCGCTGAAGGTTATGGTTCACGATTTCTACATCATTGTCACCACCAACATCATGATACGACGGCGACTAAGGTGCTAGGCCACAACGTCACGTTTTGGTCACATCCAGTAGAGTTCAGTATCCTCTAGATCACAGATTCCGCACACCTGTCGATTTAACAAACAACCAAACCTGGGCGTTTGCCACTCCTAAGTCACTTTACTCAGAGAAGAGACGGTGTATCCCCAACCTTATGATAATATCGTCTGTTTTATGCTTGGGGCTACATGGGTGCTATATCGCCTCTCTTTGAGGCTACAATAGAATCAAAATTTACTGTGCTATCCTCTCGACTGTAATGCTTACACACCATTATTAACACATTGTCGCTCCCTTTAGAGAGGGGAGATTCATTAACTTCATCCTACCATTCATAAGTGAAAATACAACATACATGTAAAAGTTCACGCCTCAGTGTCTCTTTCTGCTCGTCTGTGTGTCGTTTGTACACTTTGTTCATCCAGTTGTGCATACGGAAGGAAGAAGGCAAACTCCAAGTCCGCACCCTTTGTTTCCCTGTGGAAGACCTGAGAATAAGATCGTGCCTAATTTTTTTTTTTAAATAACTTAATAACGTCTTTGACCTTTTCGGAGATTCATTAAAATTCATAAAGTAAATTGTCTGTTTCCAGTGTTTCACGTTCCTAAAAATAGTATGCAAGATACTGTTTAGCCAGAAATGGAGAAATGAAAATAAAACAAAAGATGCAGTTCAGTCAGAGCAACAGCAGACTTATGTCCCTTTGATATCCATTTGTATATGAAAACAGGGGGGGGTGGAGACGAGGTTCCTCTTGTTTCTCTCCGATTTGATAAAAATGAACGTCGGCTCTATATCTGGTATCATGCTGGACTACGAAGTGGATGGCCCTGATTTGAATCTCCAGCAGGTCGTGTTTGGAGTTAGGTTCGTTTTCGGAAGCTTTCAATGCTCTCCACATATCATTTGAATCGGGAATGGAAGTTGAATTCCGAAATATCATCTCTTAAATAACCTCACTGTGTTGAAATGGGCATTTAACCTTTACGGTACCGATTCTCAATTTTTCTGTCTTGTTCTCGGGTCTTCCAATGTAATAGACTTAGTCTTCTGCGACTGTGAGTTTTGCTTGAGTTTTAATTGCTGTGACTAGAACATTGTAAAAACCTTGTCTTTCATCGGTGCCTGCTTTCCGGAGAAAAACAAACGTAAATGAAATGTGAGGCAGCGTGGTGGAATCAGGCTCTCGTCAAAATAATCAAAGTGAAGAAACTTGCATTTGTCCACAGGTTTGTGAATTTTTATCAAATTTTTTTTTTTTGTCTCAACACTTTTCATGCCCATAAAGAACTCATTTCTGTACAGATTTTTCTTTAAAACGTTGATTAAACTCACAAAAAATGTAAACTTTCAGTTACCACGGACTCTTAAACTAAGGAAATAACCAATTTTTGACGGCCATTTTCTCATTAATTTTACCTCTGAAAACAGGTGACCCCACCTCCTTCATTCGCAAATATCTCGACTTGTACTCAGATAAATGGATATTATGTTCATTGAAATAAGGACAAGTGAACAAGCTTTAAGATGACACCAATAACTCTACATGCCCAAAAATTGACGAGAGCCTGATTCCACCACGCTGCCTCACATATTATATTGATATAACAAGCAACGTAGATGTAAAATAGAGTGACTAAGAAAATTGTAGGCACAATCGACACTGTTTTGTAAGTTGATGAATAGAAGTGTGCGTAAAGGGGAGGGGTGGGAGATATAATATCTTTTTAGACAAGTTCAATTATTTTTCTTCCTCCACATGCAGATTTTAGAGTGTTTCTTTTAAAAAATGATTCAGATTTTTCTTCAACAGTTTTTTTTTTTCTGAATAGTATAGGTTGGGAAAAGGAAAGATTGCATCTATACAGACCTGCATATTTTTCTGAGCGTAGTCGAAAGAACACACGGTTGTTTATTGGGTAGTATCATGCTTGGCTTATAATGCTGATGGTCCGAGCTCCAAATTCCGATGGGGCTTTCCTGAATTTTAACTGTTTTGCAAAGTTTTCAAGGCTCTTCAATTTCTACTTGGCTCGGCCTTAAGGGAGATGAACGCTACATCTGGAGGTCCCGCCTTTCATATGATCTTATTGTGTCGAAAGAGGTGTTAAAACCATTCAAATGTTGTGGAAATTATGACCATGATGCTGTGTCTGCTGATGTCATGTCGAGATGAATTCGTTTTAAATGTACTTGTTTTTAGGCCCTTATCGATGCAATATAGACCGTACACACAAACATACTAGCAGATAGTCGAGATACTCGATTTAAAATTCTTCCTGCTCGGGAATCGAACTTGGGTTTTCTTTGTACCACAGCGAAGGACCTCACCGCTCCACCACCCCAGAGGCCGGTTCGATCGGGATTACATAATGTCCAAACCACCATAGGCTACGTGGATCGGGATTTCACTTATTTGGCTATAACATTTCTAAACGTCTCTGGGTGCGATCCTTGCTCAAATGTTCAAATCTAGGCTTTCTTGACCTTATACGGGGTGCCCATTACGGTTGGATCGGGCCAATCGCTGGACTCGGTCGCCTGAAACTAGAAACAAACACGTTTGTTTTTTAGGCGACCGAGTCGGGCGATAGGCCCGATCAGCCGATCTCATCCATAGTGGGCACCTCGTATAAGGTTTCACATCGTTCCACTCACTCGTTTCTGCCCCTACCCAAGATTAATGTTACATTCGAAGGTTTCATATCTTAAGTAACGTAACCGTATTTCGCTGAAAATGGCTATATATCTCTTGTAGGCGTGCAGTTTGTGCTCAGTATGCATTTATATAAATCTTTGAAATCACATCTGCTGTCATTAAAAAATCTGATTTTTTTTTTTTTTTTTT
>NW_004797500.1:956960-958151 GCF_000002075.1 Aplysia californica
ACACACACACGAACACAAGCGCGCGCACACACCGTACACTAATCAGCCTTTCCCTCTACCTAAGTGTGCGCGCACTCCAAGAGCCACTATACTTTTCACAAAAACACATTCCTCCGTGCCAGTGAACTGCAAGAACAGAATTTTGTCCACATAATTACTCCCGAACATGGGTTGAGTGCGCGAACTGGCGCGCGCGCGCGTGCGCACGCACACACACACGCACACACACACACACACACACACACACACACACACACACATACACACACACACATACACATGCACACAGGCACGCACGCATGTACACACACGCACACAAACATACGTACACACACACGCACACCACACACACACACACACACACACACACACACACACCACACACAATAAAACGTGCACACATATAGACCTACGCACATACGTACCTTCTTCCTACAGTTACTTAATTGTACCTACCATAGCACAAAAGAACTTCCCACTTTTCTCAATTTTATTATTTTTCAATGTAGGCGTTTTTACGCCACCATCAACACAATTTAGGGCATTTAGGAGGCGGGCTTCGACCCCGCCTGTCAGACTGAGGCGCGTGCCCTACTCTCGCATAACAACAATCAAGCACGTGTTACCAGTAATCAGGTAAACTTGTGTTGCAGAAAGGCTACGAGTAAAACTGAGTCATTCTTTACAGTAGCGTAATCCTATTCAGCGCACTAAACACGTAAACGCACGCACACAAAAGCAGAGGCACTTTCATCCCCTTACGCTAGCAGTGAAAAAAAAGAAATAGAAAAAGTTATGACCGGATTGCACAGATCAGCCTAAATCTAATCAAGAATGGGTTTGGGTTTTTTTTTATAATGTATTTTTTAACGACCATCCCCTCCCCCCACCTCACCCCACCTACTCCACTCCTTTCTCAAAGTTTACAAAAACACGTGTAGATATTGAAACTACAAAAAAAAAAACTGTTCTCAGCAAACATTTTTTAAAAAATTAGATGTAGAATAGTCTGCTTGGAATTTGTCCAACAATAACAATAAATGAATCGTTCGTACGCATTAACTTTACAGCCTTGTCATGAGATTGTGGCGTCGGTGGCTCTTGGACTCGCAACCGTAAGGTCTTGGGTTCGAATCCCGTCAGGGGCCCAACGTTGTGTCCTTGGGAAAGGCACTCTGCACAAATTTTCCT
>NW_004797500.1:958789-959929 GCF_000002075.1 Aplysia californica
AAATTCTTCCTGTGTTTGAAGCACAGATTCTGTCGCAGTGCTTGCATGTCAGTGTCGTAGATCGAAGCTCTGTATTTCCGCTGTTTTCAAAAAGAGCTAAAACAGAAGTTCATCCTATTTGCAACTTCATAAGCAAAGGTGAAGAGATCAAACAAGTTCAACAGTTCAAATATCAAAAAGATATTACATTCGATGCCAAATGTTTTACAGAAATAAAACGAAGAATTGCGTAAAGATAGTTTCCATAAAATGAGTCCTGGACATATGTTTGATAGGAAAGAAAAAGCAAACAGCACCAGAGCACCCGCCAACCACCCACATTCTGACAGTGTTATGATTTCAAAAGATTTATGATTGAGTCAGTCTTAAAAGCTTTGTCTTAATCACTAGATGCCACAAAGTGTGAGTCGCAACTCAGAACAATACGTCTTGTGAGTCATTTTGAAAAAAAATCCTGGAAGAAATAATGGGAAGAATTAGAAAAAAAATTAAGACCAAAAATCTCTAAAACGAAGTTTGGCTTTGCTCCTGACAAAGATTCATGGGATGCTATATTCACCCTAATAATGTTAATGGAAAAGTGCAATGAAGAACAAAAGGGTGTATACTATTTATGCTTCGTTAATGACTTAGGTTCTGTTAAAGTCAGACACCTCGAACAATTGAACATTCTGAGAGAGAAAGAGCAAAACCAAAATGAAAATGGTTTTACCATTGGAATATTTACTAGGTCCAAAAAGCTGTTGTGCAAATCGAGGGAGATCTCCGGGAATAAAAGCACATTAAGAGAAAAGTTCGCCAAGGCTGTCGTGAGCTTAGTGCTAGCTTTTACTCACTCAAGTAATCCGGTTCTGACGCAAATCACTTTGAAATCACTGAATTCCTGTCGCAAAAACTGAAAATAGTATAAAATGAAACTGAAATCCCAACGGTAGCGGGCGTTAATCGCAACAACTCTCTGCACAATGACAAGATTTTTTAAACATCCCTGACAGCTGAGAGAAAAGTTCCCTTAAGTCGGATAATGGTGTTAGTAAAAGATAACATTCCGCCCACGCTGCTGTATCTTCCCTGGCTCCTTTAATAAATCGCTACCTGAGACTTACAAAGTTTTATCTGCTCAGTACTTTTTTTGGGGGG
>NW_004797500.1:961882-963221 GCF_000002075.1 Aplysia californica
GGGGGTGAGATGGTAAAGTTTGTTTGTTGCTGTTGTTGTTGGGGGGTTGTTGTTGTTGTTTTTTTGTTGTTGTTGGGTTTTTTTGGGGGGAGTAGTTTTTTTTAAGGATTGTTTTCTTTCTCTCACCACCTTTAAGGGCAGATCTGCGAGAGACAACGGTCATCATGGTTCACCATTTATTCTTCTGCTCGGATGCTCGAAAATAAGCTCTATTACCCTATATTATTCTTTCTCTACATAATGCTGAAATATCAAAGGTGTGCACTTAGGAGAGATTATCGTGGTTTACTGTGGTTGTACCGAACAGCTTTGTATAATTATGTCGAACGTTAAAGCCGACTTCTGTAATGTATTTGATTTTGAAATCAACTGAGAGAACGCCACGTAGCAGTTAACGATTAAGGTCAAGGCCATCCAACAATGCCAGCGTGCGTCATTCCACTTCGATAAGTTGTATCGGAAGTTCACCCTAGGCCTAACATAGCCTACTATACTGCAATTGGTGCAACGTTAGCTAAGCTAGATCCGTAGTGCGAACTTTTGCCTAACGCTATCCGTACGCCCTGGGGTCATTTTGTAATTGTAACCCCCGGGTTTGTATTCTTCACATTAATTTAGAATAGGCCTATTTCTAGTGTGAAGATCTCTTCGAAACTTTAAGTAATTTCCCAAAGATCATTTTGGCAGACTGCTATGCGAAGCGTGCGGATCGGATTAACGAGTAAATTTCCTCTTTGGAGAAAGTGGTGGCACAGAGTTCCCCCCGTGTCGTAAGGATGCGATAGTAAAACAGGACGTAAGGATAGGGTTAAAGACAGCAGTCTTATATATATCGCCAATGCCTGTGCTCAAAACAAAGGGTTGCGCCGTTTGCTGACCGGGTAGTCTGTATCGCGCTGAGCAATGCTGCGGGTGACCCTAGTTCGAGCCTTCGATGTGTTCTTAAACTAACGTCCTTTGTTTCGGAAATGTGTATCCGTCTATTTAGTTTGGTTCTATCACAGATGAGCGTTCAAGGCTCATTTCAGAGGCCTCGCATCTTAAATATGATTACTTACTAACTTACAGTGTTGAAAAGTGCGTTAGGTCTATACATTATACCATATCTGGTCAAAATATTGTTCTTTTGTAGCGTTTCATCAACTTCGCCACGTCCGGAAAGCGACAATAATCCAAACTCCTCGCCTTTTCCAAGTCTCTGCACTTTGAACCAAGGCGGTATAAGGAAGGGGATTACAGTTTCTTCAAACATGGTTCACGGTCTTGGAGATGTTATTCATTCTTTTTCTCACAATCTCAGTCTCTCTCTCTCTCTCTCTCTCTCTCTCTCTCTCTCTCA
>NW_004797500.1:964704-972710 GCF_000002075.1 Aplysia californica
CCCCCCGGATAATTCAGAACATGGACGTTGTTTCGGACAATAACCATCTCTTACTCTTACCTACTGTTCCCTGCCTCTTAAATAACCTAAAGGTAAAAGTGTTGATAGTAGGGGCATTAAACATAATATAATATTAGTAATACCATTTTCACCTACTGTTTGCTGTTAGAGACGTGGCAGCGCTTCCTCTTACACGTACATAGCTCTCTCGTCAAAATAATTTAAGTGAAGAAACTTGCATTTTTCCGCAGGTTTGTGATTTTTTATCAAATTTTTGTTTTTTGCCAAAACACCTTTCATGCCCATTCAAGAACTCATTTCTATGTGGATTTTTCTGAAAAACGTAGAATAAAGGCACACAAAAAATGTAAATTTTCAGTTACCACGGACTCTTAAGCTAAGGAAATAACTAATCTTTGGCGGCCATTTTCTCACTAATTTTACCTCTGAAAACAAGTGACCCCCACCTCCTTCTTTCGCAAATATCTCGACTTGTATTCAAGATGAGGAAATGGATATTTTTCAATCCAAATAAAGACAATGAACAAGCTTTCAGATGATACCAATAACTCTACATGCCCAAAAATTGACGAGAGCCTGATTCCACCACGCTGCCTCACATCACATTATTTGGCTTGATGGAGGGCCTCAGTAACAGAAAACTTGGATTGATGTTGAAGGAGCAGCAAAACATCGCCCTGCTTGTCTTAATTGACCGGCGGGCCGCAATGAGTTTGAGACCCAAGCTCTAAAACTAAAAGAAAGTATTTCTTAATATACGAAAGATCATGGTTTGTACGCCTCATTTGTTGTACGCAGCCAATGTTGTCATTGAAAATTCAAGTTCTCAGCATCACAAACCTCCCCTATAACTCCGCTCTTATTTGTAACATGAAAAAAAACCCACCAAACTGAGTAGAAATTAATCATCATAGCAAACAGTAAGTATACGGTTTAATGATAGATAAGCATAAGTTTGCTGAGGTTTGGTAGATTTTTAAAATTTACTGTAAACGAACGAGTGAGGCTGAGAGCCAATTTACCTGGTAATGCTGTGTTCTAATTCTAATAGTAAAGAGTTAAGACATTCAAATTAAACACCCATCTCTGCAGACAACTATAGGACTGAGCCACGTTGGCGAAGAGTCTTGAAAACTCTTTAAATACAAGTTCAGAAACCCAGATCATGGACTTGAACAAGAACCGCCTCATACTTTACTCCATAGCCGAGTTTGATACAAACTAAACTAACGGCGTGTATGTACCTGCACGCACGGTTTTTTAATAATGCTTCATTTTTGTGTCTGGAGAAGATCTCGAGGTGCTTCACTCCACACCGCACGTCCTTCAACATCCCTCCAGTCCCCGTCTCCTCAACGTGGAAAGACTCACGGGGATAATCCTCTGTGAGGAGTGCCCTATAATGATGTGGCGGCGACTGATGGGGGACACTGTAGAGAGAGGTCGGGTGAAATCAAGTAGGCCAATCGCTGTGGGATTTTTACCCAGGATACAACGTGTAGTATGGAGCGTCTGTGTCTGTGGCGTTACGCTGGTACGCTCGCACTCGTTGTAGAATGCAGAGAACTTGGGATCGATTCCCCTTAGGTTATAATATTCTTTATTTTAGTTTTAGTATAGTATGGCATGAGTTTTGTGGCACTTACAAGACAGATAGGTAATATTATAAGTGCCAAAAATTACAGGTGTTACTATAATAGTAACATACATTTGAGAAAAGAAGTCAAAGAAGATAAGGGCGATTGATGTTTGATACTATCAATGATAACGATAGGGCAGAAGCAGCGTCCCACATAACAGCGGCGGCCAACTACCCACAAGTGTCTGTTAATCAGATTTTCCCCTGCATCAACTACATGTAGAATGCTGTATCATTCACTGACATTCAAATAAAACAAAGGTTTTTGGATTCAAGAAGCTGGCTTCAGTTGTTAATGTTATTACTAATTGATATTACCATATGAGAGAAGAACTCATCAGACAGGGCGTTATAACAAACAAATTTGTTTGGCTGTTTATTTGGGCTACTGGAAAAGCACGCAGACATAACGATGGCCATAATATTAAATGAAACCATTGGTTTACGTTGTAACGAACTTTCTTTTACATAATGTGTACCCTTTTCGCACTCTTTTTACCCAGTAAAAACAGCTTATTACGTGCCGATGTTTGCTGCCGTGGTCTTCAATTGTGAGGCAGCGTTGTGGATTCAGGCTCTCGTCAAAATAATGAAATAGAAGAAAACAGCAGTTTTCTCCCTGCTTAGCAATTTTTATCAAACTTTTGTTTTTTGGCTCAACACCTTTCATGTCCATTTACCAACACATTCCTATAAGGATTTCACCGAAAATGTTGATTAAAGGCACAAAAATATAAATTTACAGTTTCCATGGACTCTCCAGCTTTGGAGTGTACCAAGTTTTGGCGGCCACTTTCTCGCTAATTTTACCTCTTAAACCAGGTGACCCCCACCTCCTTCAATCCAAAATATCTCCACTTCTATTGAAGATGGATGGGTAATTTTTTCAATGAAAGCAAGACAAATGAACAAGCTTTAAGATGATACCAATAATTCAATATGCCCAAAAATTGACGAGAGCCTATTTCCACCACGCTGCCTCACAATGTGTTTTTCAATGAATGAGGTAAATGTCTTTTACGCCCCATCGACATACCTTAGATAATTTTGAAGGCGTGCTTCCGATCTGTGGTCGTTTTATAGAGTTTTTCAAGGCTCTCAACCAATTTCTCCGTCCTATCGGAGACGTCATTAAATTCGGAGCTTCATCCTCTTATTCTGAAATAACCTAATAGTGTTGATACGGGCGTGAAACCCGAACACTTTTTTTAAAACTGGAGATTCAGGCGCGCCCTGACGTGTCCAATCAGAACTCTTCGCTATCTCAGAATTACACATCTCTGTGTTGAGTTACTAAGACCATGAGGTCAGACACCAAGCGTTCTATCAGCTCTATCAAAATCGTAAGGTTATTCCGAGTCGGTATCGAGATATTCAAAGAATTGTGAGGCAGCGTGGTGGAATCAGGCTCTCGTCAATTTTTGGGCATATCGAGTTATTGGTATCATCTTAAAGCTTGTTTAATCGTCTCGCTTTCTATGAAAAAATAAACCCATCCATCTTCAATAGAAGTGGAGATATTTTGGATTGAAGGAGGTAGGGGTAAATGATTTAAGAGATAAAATTAGCAAGATAATGGCCGCCAAAGCTTGGTAAATCCCAAAGCTGGAAAGTCCATTTAAACTGTAAATTTATATTTTTGTGCCTTTAATCAACGTTTTCGGTGAAATCCTCAAAGGAATCTATTTGTAAATGGACATAAAAGGTGTTGAGCCAAAAAACAAAAATTTGATAAAAATTGCTAAGCAAGGAGAAAACTGCTGTTTTCTTCGATTTCATTATTTTGACGAGAGCCTGATTCCACCCACGCTGTCTCACAATTGCATCTGACAAAGGCTTGACATGTTGTGAAACTCAAATATTGTCAAATCAAATTTCTCCCAACTAGGTACTGAGCAGATAGAACTTTGTAGTTCTGAGGTAACGTTTTGACACGTAAAGCCCGCGGTTACACGCAACGATAAATTGTACAAAAACTGGACCATCTCTCGAGCATGAGACAAATCGTTTGGTGTAACCATAAAATAGTACAAAGTTTGGACAATAACTGGACAATGGCTTGGAGACTCGGTCGAGAAATATTTTCCTTGCGATCACGGTCAGATTTGGGGGAGACGGGCGGTGACAAAGAATCACTTTAAAATTTGCCGCCGCGCAGGATTCAATTTAGGGCTCAAAATGTTAAAACATGATTATAGCAGGTCAAAATGGATTTCATATTCGGAATCGGCGTCTCAAAATAAGCAAAGTTGCTCGCGAAGAACCTGGTTTGATGCATTATTATGTAAATTTTAGCGATTTTATTATTTAGTTAATCGTCAATGGTGAAGAAGTGTATCAAGGTCACCCGGTGCGTTGCACATCTGCAGTCAAGTCAAAGACTAGGAATCTCACTAATCTAAAGAAAACTAGAAGATAGATTTGAACGTCTAAACAGACTACACAGCTCGATAAAACTCACAGTTGTCGCCTACGACGAATCTGACACTATTTATCGTTGCGTGTAACCAGGGCTTAAGGCGATCCTCAAGACCCTGACCACCAGCAGCTTTCTTGTGATCTCATGATAAACAAAGTTAAGAAGAACAAGGAAGTTTAAAAGTTCAGATAAGTCTATCTATTCTATATTTACACCAAAAAATGTAACACAGAAATGAAACGAAAAATTGCAACTATTGCTGAAAACAGATTCAATAAGATGTACCGGGTCCTGAAAAAGAGAAACATCTAAAAAAAATAATAATAACCAAAACTATAGTACTAAAAGGCGTGAGGTCAAACTTTCAGTATAAGGCTGTGAACGCTGGACATTTACAAAAGATACGAAAAATAAAACAGATCAGGGAGACATGGTTTCTTAAAAGGCTGTAGACAATGTCATGGAAATAAAAGAAATTGAAAACAAATGAGTTGGTTAGTGATTTTTTTAACAACAATCAGGAAGAGATCAATACAGGTTGTAGTAAAATAGAATCGGCCAAAAGACCTTGAACTTGAACATCAAGCTCTCGCTAGAAAAATAGAAAGCCAAAGTGGCTGTGGTAGATCAAGAGCAACTAACGAGGACTTATCTTAGTTAGAGAGCATCTTATCTTAGAGAGCATCTTATCTTAGAGAGCATCTTATCTTAGAGAGCATCTTATCTTAGAGAGCGTTTGAGCTGAAAATTGATTGAGTGGCGAACCATGAACACCTACGTCTGGATCGGAACTATATTTTCATTTCAATGTACAGGTAGGTATTTTTACGCCATCATCCACACAAATCAGTTTATATTGGAGCCGGAATTTGACCATGCCTGAGAGGGCCAATTCGGGCCAAGGGGTATACAACGTCCAAGTAAAAAGACCGAGATACTCAATATAAATCCCCCCCCCCTTTCCCCACACTGGAATGGAGCTCAGGTTTTCACCCCCCCCCCCTTTCCCCACACTGGAATCGAGCTCAGGTTTTCTGCCTGTGCCGGTGTGTACCTACCCTCTACACCACAGACGCCAGCGATTCACCACTACAACTATAATATACCTGACTTCAAGCGCCCTCAGCTCGTGGTGCGGACAAGGACCACACTATAATATCCTCTTTGGGTCCTTGGGTCCTTGGGTACGGACCTTATTTACTCCCAAGCCAGTGCAAAAGTTTTTTTCCAACTGTCTGAACACTAAGGACTAAGCAGTCGTCAATACAACACTAACTTGTTTACTGCAATCTTCTTCTCCATTACCGGTAGGCCTACATGTTCGCTACAGACTGCTTTCCCATTACCGGTAGGCCTACATGTTCGCTACATACTGCTTTCCCATTACCGGTAGGCCTACATGTTCGCTACAGACTGCTTTCCCATTACCGGTAGGCCTACATGTTTGCTACAGACTGCTTTCCCATTACCGGTAGGCCTACATGTTCGCTACAGACTGCTTTCCCATTACCGGTAGGCCTACTTGTTCGCTACATACTGCTTTCCCATTACCGGTAGGCCTACTTGTTTGCTACAGACTGCTTTCCCATTACCGGTAGGCCTACATGTTCGCTACAGACTGCTTTCCCATTACGACAAAACCACTACTCATAAATGTACAATAGTTTTATTTTCTGTTTCATGTATTACACTACTGGTACATGATGTACTTATGTACAACAATCTTCTCTTACATTACCGCATAGCTGTTCTCGTTTATTGCAATAGTTACACGAGTTTACCTTTCCATTACAGCATTGCAGCTCTCATTTGAAATAGTTACACAAGTTTACTTTTCCATTACAGCATTGCAGCTCTCATTTGAAATAGTTACAAGAGTAGTCTTTTTATTTTTCATTACCGCACAACAATATCATTCATTTAAAATGTTTTATTCCATCATAAAATTATTCACTTACAAAAGCCTTTTTCTCCTTGACGGCATCACTTTGCTCGCCAGTAATCATCTCACCCTGCTTTGTAAAACTTAAGGCGTTAAAAAGAATAAAGGGTCTAAGTCACCATAAGGGTCATTTCAAGAAAAAGGCAAAAAACAGATGGACTTAAACATGAAAATACTGCTGAGTTTCGGAGATTTGTAAAGTTATCCTATCATTTCATTCAAATGTCGTGTTGTGTAGTCTCCCCTGAGGCGTGTTGTCCCACTAAGAACTCTATCATGTTTTACCAAAATGTGACTTACACCCTTTATTTTCCTTTATTTGTTTTGTCTGTTTGAGTAAAGAGAAGCACATCGACACAATAATGGCCATTTAGTGCCGGGAAAAAGTAAGGCAGACAGATGGTAAGAAACAACAGAGGGAAAGTAATACAAGGTGCTCATCGGAGGATCGGGTCGGGTCGAGTCGGTTTGTTAGTCAGATTGAGGGCACAAAGCGGCTATCGTGGCAGAAGCCAATCGCGCCCGACTCGTCTCCTCAACAAAAACAAACGCGTTTGTTTTCAGGCGACGAGTCGGGGGATCGACCCGACCCGACCGCACCCGACCCGATCCCATCCGTAATGGGTACTTTGTAGGTACCAGTATGAAAAAAGTAGCACCTACCACTACCAGTGGAGCCCTCCAATAACTCGTTTTATTTTTCTGACCCCTTCAATTACAAGACAAAGTACTCATTAGCAACCATCTCGCCCACGTGTCTATCATCACGCTTTACCTACCGTCCGGTCCTTCGTCCACAGTCACTATCATCAAACAATAGAAGACGACAGAGGAAAAACGACGGTAGTCACAAACTGAAAATCGTGAGGGTACCAATTTTGAACGCTTGTCGACTCATAACTGTATTTCTATTCAACTATTAATTGATTATAGTTGTTAGATTTGCCATTCAACAACACTTAACAATAAACCACCTGTCAAACAAATATGAAGTTTTGAGTCCACAAGCATGTAAAATTAGCATCCTCACAATTTCCACTTGAGACTGCCGTCGTTTTTTTCCTCGTAGTCTTCAATTATCATTTACCATCTGCTGACGTCATCAAGCCGTCGAAAGCGACTGGAATGTCCGCCCCCTTGTCCAGGACTCCCTTGAGTTGACCCTGGAACCTAACAGGCACAGACTTCGGCTGCTCTTCCGAGTTCTTATCTGGCAAAGAGCGGAAGGCCGCTGTCAACATGTTGCCTTCGAAGCTCACCTGCACAGCCTGCGAGTCGCTGCTGGCGGCCGTCCGTTTCAGCAACTTGTCCAGATCGCCTGGGCTGAGCATTTTGCCGTTGAAGAAAACAGGGGTGAGCATGGTGCCCTGGAACACGGCCGGCACCGACCTGGGAGCAGCCGCTTCGTTCACGTCACTGTCTCGCTGCCCCGTCGTCTGACAGCCGTGGCTCTTGTAGGAGGCCACCGTGTCTCGGTCCGTGCCGGGCTGGGTCCTAGTGCTGTACACGGACGCGGGGTCGTCTTTCTTCTTCTCCTCGTCTTCTGTTTTCCCGCCGAAATCCTCATCCTCGCCTTCTCGCGTTTCGGTTCCTCCTTCCTCCCCCTCCGCTCCTCCTTTCTCTTCGCCTGCGTTTAACTCAGGAGGGGTAGTAGTATTATCTTTCGAATCTTCAGATTTGAGAGAGGATAAGGAGAGAGAAGAGATGCTTCCTACCAAGCGAACCTTCACGAACTCTTCAGAGCTGTCGTGACTCTCGTGGGTAGGGGAAGCGGTATCGTCCGTGTCCTCGTCTGTGCTGGAGAGAAGGCTGCCTGTGATGACTACTTTCGTCTCGATCACGTTCACGACACTCTGCTTGTGCAGCTTCATACGGGCGAACTCAACGAAGTCGATACTGGGGCTCGCTGGAGGAATATTACGTGTGTGGGACTGTTAGGATCAACAAGTTATATTGTGCTGGTAGTTGGGGGGGGGGGGGGGGGG
>NW_004797500.1:975653-976879 GCF_000002075.1 Aplysia californica
ACCCATTCCCACCTGAGTGAAGTGAGGACAATTCGTGTTAAGTAGTGTCTTTCCCAAGGACACAACGTCGGGCCCCTGACGGGATTCGAACCCACGACCTTACGGTTGCGAGTCCGAGAGCCTAACCACTCGGCCACCGACGCCACATACAGACGATTGTGTCAGGGCAGGCGATCTTAAAGCAGTATGCGTGATAGAGCTTTGAGCTTTGTCTAGATGGTAGACATAGACATAGAGTTTAGTTTTAGTTTTAGTAGAAGTTTTACGGCGTTCGCAACTGCATAAGTTCATATGAGCGCCAGAAGATTAGAGGTGTTACAAGAGAGAGAGAGTAACAAACATAAAAAAGAAGAAGGGGAGAGAAGGACGATAGATGTTTGATAGGAAAGAAGAAGCAAACCACACCAGAGCACCCGCCAACCACCCACATAGACATAGAGGAAGTAGATTAAATTGGCATTTCCTATGGCACACATATTTCCCGACTAGAGCTAGTTTGCAGTGTTTCAAAACTGTAATGGATATTTCATGTTTTTCATAAAACTAAGACTTCGCTCATTTTTTAAAAATAAATGTTTTACGGCACTTGCAACACAGGCTTACGACTACATGCAGACCTTTGTGTCATGACAAAGGATCTCAAAGCAGTATGCGTGATAGAGTTTTGAGCTTTATCTAGACGGTAGACATAGGGGAAGTAGATTAAATTGGCATTTCCTATAGCAAGCATATTAATTTCCAATTTATTTGCAGTGTTTCGCTACTGGATATTTCATGTTTTTCATTATAATAAGACTTCACTCATTTTTATTTTTTTTTGGTAATAAAAGTTTTACGGCACTTGCAACACAGGCTTACGACTTCATACAGACGCTTGAGTCATGACAAACGATCTTAAAGCAGTATGCTGATAGAGCTTTGAGCTTTGTCTAAACGGTAGGCTTAGAGGAAGCAGATTAAATTGACATTTCCTATAGCAAGCATATAAATTTCCGACTTGCTCGCAGTGTTTCAATACTGGATAGTTCATGTCTTTCATTATACTAAACTAAGACTTCACTCCTCATTACATGTGTTGTAACTTTCGAAACCAAAGTTGGCCTATGAGTAAACAGCCCTTTTAACAATGTGTTCTTTAAAATGAATGCACGGCTCTCTTTCGATCCCGATCTCTCTTTCTCTCCCCATTTTTTAACTCTCTTTTTCTCCCCATCTCTCTTTCCCTC
>NW_004797500.1:976979-978831 GCF_000002075.1 Aplysia californica
AGGGTACTGTATTAATATTCCATAACTGGCTTTGGTTTTGCCTTTAAATACTGAGCCGTCTGTGTAGACGTGTATCCAGTCATCTGAATAGCTGTCGATTGTTTGATGTGATGCAAGCATCAACGTTACTGAGTCTGAAGATTTTGTGTTATTGTCTCTGAGAGAGTTGTGATGATTGTTTTTTTCCATTGAAATGTGGGGAGGGATGTTTTGGTTGACTCTTTTGGTTTCTTTTCTGTTTTGTGGTAGATGGTGACTCTCCATCAGTTCTGTGATGCATGATTGAATTTTGCTGAAGTCGTTTCTTTGGTTTCCATGTTACTGCTAATTTCCTGTTTGGGTGGTTGGGGCACATTCTTTTGGTTCTTTCATGGAGCTCCAAAACTGCTTTATCTCTGCGAATTCCCAGGGGTTCAACATTTGACAGAATTTCACACGCGGCAGTAGGTGTGGATCTCATGCCACCATTTATGAAACGAAGGGAATTATTTCGGACCTGGTGAAGGGTATTGCAAATAGAGCTCTCAGAGTTTGCTTGTCCATATAAACTGCTTGCGAGTTTCTTTAAAAGTTGGAGTCTTCTTTTCGACTTTTTCTTCGCTTGGCTTTGCTTGCTCAGACTTTTGTCAACTTTGACCCCAGGTATGTTGGTTGTTCTTCTTTGGGAAGGTTTTCATTTTCTATCTTCAGTTGGAGTTTTTCTTTGGCTGTTTTGTGGCTCTTCGTAAAGATGGTGTTTACTGTTTTCATGCAGTTTATTTTGAGCTTCTATTCCTGACAGTAATTGTGGAGCCTCTTGAGGTCTTCGTTTAATTTTCCTGCTCCTACCCTCGTGCTGTGATGTGTCTGCCAGAGACCATCAGCGTAGAGAGTCTTTTTAGATTTCAGCTCGTTCGTTACATCATTGAAGAAGATCAGGAACAAAGCGCAACTCAGACAGGAACCTTGGGGTAGGCCTTCTTCGAGTGCTTCTCTTGACTAGTGGGCATTGTTCACCTTGGTTTCAATGTTTCGATCCATTTATAAAGTTTTCGTGAAACACTTACTATAGCTGCAAAATAATATAGGACGAGATTTAAGAAACACCGGAATGCGCCTTTACTCCAAGACCTGCTCTTTTCCTCAACTCTCGGGTCTGGCAGTGAAGGGGCTAGGGTAGGTAAAAATTATTTATAAAAAAAACAACAACAAACAACTGACATACTTTTGTCCAATCAGCGCGAGCGTTGACGAGGGCGACCACGTTATGATATTAGATTTTTAAAGAATAGAAAATACAGCCTTAAAAACGACAGAAAAGATACAATTAAAATAAGAACAAATAAATCTTGCAACATCCTTACGGCGCATGGAAAGTCTCAGTATAAATACACACAAACATTAGCAGGCTCATGAGATGTTTGGTTTAGTGTTTGAGCATAGAAAATGCACCCTGAAGACAGTTGTTTTCTTAAGAGCAATCTCTTTTTCTTTTTTACTTCTTCTAACTTCGTCCGGTTTTGTGCGTCTGGCCAGGTAAGATTGTGTTCTGGTCTGAGAATATTGCTTCCAAAACTCACCGACCGATATTGTACGATTGTTTTAAAAAATGTTTTATTTGTTTGCTTTGCTTGTTTGTTTGTTTTAGTGCGTCACACGGTTAATTAATAAGCAAACATCAATCATCGTGTCCTGAGATTCACCCGATACTACAAGGAAAAAAAAAAGAAAAAAAGCAAAGTGGACACACAGGTGAAGGCACTTTACACACATCAGAATACAAAACAATAACTGTAAATATAAATATTTGCTCATATAAACGAAGAATAATGGTATACACAAACACAAACACACACACACACACACATGCACA
>NW_004797500.1:979170-980403 GCF_000002075.1 Aplysia californica
AAGTGCCCCATCCCACCACACACGTATGCAGTGTTGCCATTCTTAGTTTTTTACCACTAAATTTAGTGTTTTGGGGGTCAATTTAGTTTTTTTTAGTTCTTTTGCAGCACATTTAGTGGTTTTTGTTTTGATTTGTTTTACTTCCAACAATCATATAAAATCGATTAAATAATTTTGTCAATCTTTTGTTAAACGTTATGAACCAACAATAAATAAATAAATAAATGCGAAAATGATGACTTTAGGCCAAGAACAGTCTAAAATCTGGCCTGTCTAAAGATTATCAAGAATCATAGATGTACAATAGGCCTATATATTATTATGAATATGTTTGACTGGTCAGAAATAAAGAACCAGCTATTACAGTAGGCCAAAAGCAATAAATATGTAATATAAGGCAGATAACAAATTTTTTGGTTTTTTTCGTCCCATTTAGTGGAATTTTTTTCCAAATTTAGTAGTCTCTTAAAAATCTGGATGGCAACACTGCACGTATGCATGAGAGCCGAAGTTGCGTTGTTGTTGTTGTTGTTGTTGTTGTTGTGTGTGTGTGGTAGCCTATCCGTTCGAAATGTTCGGAGCCCCGTTGTTTTGTTTGTTTTTGTTCGTGCTTTTTGGGGACAAAGGGGTGAGGGTGGCAGTTTGTCGTACGAGTGATAGAGGCGGTAATTTCAGTACATGTAAGAGTTGTCGTCACTTGCAGCACAACTTACAAGTCAGTCATCAAGTGCCCCATCCCACCACCCACCTATGTATGACAGTCGAAGTTGCGTTGTTGTTGTTGTTGTTGTTGTTGTTGTCGTTGTTGTTGTTGTTATTGCTGTATGTTGTTGTTGTTGTTGTTGTTGTTGTTGAGAGTTATTGTTGTTGTTGTTGCTGTATGTTGTTGTTGTTGTTGTTAAGAGTTATTGTTGTTGTTGTTGTTGTTGTCGTTGTTGTTGTTGTTGAGGTTGTTGTTGTTGTTAAGAGTTATTGTCGTTGTTGTTGTTAAGAGTTATTGTTGTTGTTGTTGAATGTTGTTGTTGTTTTTTGCGTAAAAGTGAAAGGGGCAGAGCCCAAATCTGCATCATAACGTAGAACATCATCGACGCTGTAGAAGTAGGTCTTTAGTTTAGGTGAAAGTTTTACAGCACTTGCAACACAAAATGTGAGGCAGCGTGGTGGAATCAGGCTCTCGTCAATTTTTGGGCATGTAGAGTTATTGGTATCATCTTAAAACTTGTTCACTTGTCT
>NW_004797500.1:980503-983151 GCF_000002075.1 Aplysia californica
ATAAATATTTGCTCATATAAACGAAGAATAATGGTATACACAAACACAAACACACACACACACACACATGCACACACACACACACACACACACACACACACACACACACACACACACACACACACACACACACACACACACACACACACACACACACGTGCAAACGTACACGTACACGCAGACGCACGCGCGCGCACGCGCACACTCACTCACACACACACACACACACACACACACACACACACACACACACACACACACACACACACACACACACACACTTTCTCTCTCTTTAAACACATACGTAATTTTGAGTGAGCCACACAAGAACATTACATTGTTGTAAAATACAAACAGTGCTATGCGAAGGTTAAAAGAAAAAGACAAAAATAGATACACTGTAGGTAAAAAAAAAAAAGACAGAAAAGTCACATAGTCATTTACATAACATAGTATTGAAAATGTGATTTCATTAAATGTGTCTTTAAATAATAATTATTATGTCCTAAATTTAGATACCGATGTTGTGAGTTTCAGCGGTTGCGGAAGGGAGTTCCAAACAGACGGAGCAAGATGGGTGTTTTTTTGTTTTTGTTTTAATCTCCTGTCTTGGGAAATCCTTAATGGTATTTTGACCCTTAGCTCCCCAGATCTAATGTTCGGCTCATTCCATCTTGACCTTCAATACGCTACGTCTGTCATTTTTTTCCTTTAGAAACGAAGGCTGTAATGATAATATGGGGTGCCCATTGGCGCGATCGGGTCGGGTCGGTTTGCGTAGGGGTGCCCACTACGGCTGGATCGGGCTGATCGCCCGACTCGATCGCCTGAAACTGAAATCATGTTTTTGAGGCGATCGAGTCGGGCGATCGGCCCGATCGGACGATCTAGTGGGCACCCCGTCAGCTACCGTGGCACCAACCGATCGCTCGACACGTCGCCTCAAAAACAAACCTGTTTGTTTTCCATCGACGAGTCGGACGATCGACCTGACCAGACCTGATCCCATCCGCAACGGCACCCGGTATTACACTGGTGACATTAGAACAAGCTTAACTCGATGAAGACACACTTTCTCTGGTGCGGTCCAAAATTCGTGGCGCAACTTTTTGTCCAAAATTTTCTCAACTACTGAACATAAAGTCTCCAGATTCCCTAAACTGTTGAGGAAAAATATGAGCAGGTTAAAAGAAAAATTACTAAAAACTTATTTGTAAAGTGTGGGTGACATTGATTCACCCGTTAAATATATATTTGAGGATAAATTGCGACATGAATTTTTGACCGCACTATAGTAACTCGACAATCCTTGAAGACACACTTTGGGGTACTTTAAAAAAGAAACATAACAACTTCGTTACTCACACAGATTTCTGTTTTTGCCTATTTCAGAAACTTAAAAAGGTAGATATCAAGACACACAACCTTGAAACTATGCGATTTCATTATTATTATTTTTGTTTTGTTTTTGGTAAACGTTTTACGGGGGTCGCAACTGCACAGGGTCATATGAGCACGCAGGACACTCAAACATTTTCAGTTGGTAGGAAATTTTGAATTTTGCTCGGATGGCGGTCGAAGCTTACTTTTGTCGATTTGGGACCACCAAGAGATCTTTAACGTGCGCAACTTGCACACGTGACCTCCGAGATTTTCCGACCGTATCCCAGAAGGTTAGGTGTAGATCTTTCCTACCATAAGATCAGGGGTGTGGCTGAAAGATAGCAGGGGGGCTCTCGTGGCCTAGAGGTTAAGGTGTTGGCCTTTCATTCAAAGGTCCCGGGTTCGAATCCGGGTAGCGACCGACAAATTTTCTTCACTAAATTTGTCTCCTTTCACCTCCTTTCCAGCTCTCTAGCAATGTTCTGTTGTCTGCTTTCATTTCCACTTTCTGCTCCCACCCCCTCAAATCCTTTGCCGCCTCCTCTGGGCTCCTGACTCTTTCTGCAGCCTCTCTACTGCTTCTCCTTGGCTCCTTCTTACTGGTGTCTTTCCGCCACACCCCTGATCTTCTGGTAGGAAAGATGTGCACCTAGCCTTCTCGGACAAGGGCGAAAAATCTCGGAGGGCCCTTGTGCAAGTTGCGCACGTTAAAGATCCCTTGGTGGTCTAAAATCGATTAGAGTAGACTTCGGCCGCCACCCGGGCAAAATTCAAAATTTCCTACCAACTGAAAATATTAGGTGTGTCCCGCGCGCTCATATGACCTTATGCAGTTGCGAGCGCCGTAAAACACTTTACAAAAACAAAACAAAGATAGCAGTAAGAAGGAGCCGAGGAGTAGCACTACAACGGCTGCAGAAAGAGTCAGACAGAACATTGCTAGAGAACAGGAAAAGGTGTCAAAGGAGAACATTTTAGAGAAGAACATTTTCCATCATTCTCCGGATCCGAACCCTGGACCTATTGGACCCCCAACCTCGAAAATAGTACCCACTCCGAACTCCGCTCACATCACAATCACGTCCTCCTCAACCGCTGTGGCGATGTCGCAAGTGGGAAATTTGTAGTCTTTTTTCTTTAACTTTGTCTCCGAATAGATTTATTGGTGTGTATTATATGTGTAAGTTACGAATCGGGAGTGTGTTTCGTCCTAGCTGCTACACACCCCCACTGGGATGACTGAGTCGAGTTCCAACGCTTTGTAT
>NW_004797500.1:984962-986305 GCF_000002075.1 Aplysia californica
AAAAAAAAAAGAAAAAAAAACCTTTACAATGAACCTACATCACCGTTCAGATGAAAAGTAATCCTCGGTACAATCCGTATCGACCCGCAGAATTAGGACGTTATTTTAAGAAACAAACACGCGCGAGGGCTAAAGGAAGCAAATAAAGCACGGAGGAAGGAAAGAAAGAAAGAAGAAGGAAAAAAGGAAGGGAGTGGGTTTTCTTCAGTACGACACCTGGTTCTTTCTGCATCTGTCTCAGAAATGTCTTTTTTTGTCGTCTGCCTATCTTGTCGTCTTGTTATCTGTTGTCTTGTCGTCTGTGTTGTCGTCTTTTGTCGTCTGTCATCTGTCGTCTGTCTGTCGTCTGTCGTCTGTTGTCTTGTCGTCTGTCGTTTGTCTGTCGTCTGTCTTTTGTCGTCTGTCGTTTGTCTATCGTCTGTCTATCGTCTGTCTGTCGTCTGACTGTTCTCTGTCAGTCGTCTGTTGTCTTGTCGTCTATCGTCTATCGTTTGTCGTCCGTTTGTCGTCTGACTGTGATCTGCCTGTTGTCTTACTGTTCTCTGTCAGTAGTCTGTCGTCTGTCGTTCGTTTGTCGTCTGTTTGATCTGCCTGATGTCTGACTGTGATCTGTCTGTTGTCTGTCTATCGTTTGTCTGCTGTCTGCGGTCTGTCTGTCGTCCGACTGTCGCCTGTCGGTCGTCTGGCGTTCGTGTTTGATGGATGGATGGATGGATGGATGGATGGATGGATGGATGGATGGATGGATGGATGGATGGATGGATGGATGGTGAGAATGGGTACCCTGCCAAAGACTCCGAAAGATCTTGTCAGTATGTTAGTGCTTTAGCGCCTATAAATGGCTGTTTGCACTGTATGCTTCCCAGGAAGTTGAGGTTGTTTCAGAATGCTCTCAGATCTGTTGGGGTAATAGTATAGATTGTGAAGCGCATAAAGCTTGCTGTTGAGCGGGGATTTGCGCTATGCAAATGCTGTCTATTGTCTATTATGCATGAAAGAATAGCAGGGGAGTCAATGGGTAGATGTATAGATAGATAGATGGCTGGCTGAATTGATAGGTAAATCAAAGTGTGGATAGAAGGGGTAAAAAATAGGAGGATGGACAAATGGGAAAATGGATAAATTAGTGGGTGGAAGAACATATGCCTGGATGGATGGACATTAATTTATTTTTTTTGTTTAACTTTAATTGTTTGTTGTTGTTTTGTTGTTTGTTTGCTTGTTGGGGTTTTTTTTTGGGGGGGGGGTTTCCTCCATTGACACAATTTATATATAATTTTCGGCACTTATAAGACCTATTTATGTTGTAAGTCACCCGTGTGGTTCTCCGGGCCCTGTCCAAG
>NW_004797500.1:986405-992157 GCF_000002075.1 Aplysia californica
GGTTTGTTTTTTATGTCGATTCTAATACGCAAGGGGGTGGGTGGGAAATGAATATTTGAGCAAGTGATTGTCCTACACAGGTGGACGTTAGAATGAATATACATTTTGTCAGCTTTACTTCGCTTTTTATATATTTAATTTTAATGAGAGTAATATATAATTTGAATTTTTAATGTATAACTGCGAGTGTTATTACGGTCCTGTACAGCCAAAAAAATGTCCCTCTAGGATAACAAAGTATCATCTATCTTATCTTAGAGCAGGTTCGATTGTTGAAGGCCTACCCTACGTATCGTACAGCCTTCGTGTAGTAGATCTAGTAGATATCTATGTAGAACAGTGCTTGTGAACTTAGACGGTATCGCGATTTGTTCGGGGGGGGGGGGTCACCTGTGTTGTGACAGGTGTTATTTGATGCCCCTCTTATACAATAGGTACATACCATAGAGTTATCTCCTTTTATACCTATAGTGTACATCTATGGTACATACATACATGTACATGTACGTGCAGGGGGGCGGAACGGACACTTGGTCGCCTTTAATCACAAAGGGGCTATCACGAAAAATGCTGTTTTGAAAAATTCGACTGTAAAGTTTTTGCCCCTTGCTCAGTTTCTGTAAAAGACAAGGAGAGTTTTCCCTATAACCGAACAAATATAAACAGCAATGAAACCCAACTTCTCCTATAGGTAGGGCAATGTCCACTTTTGGTGTAGGTAAAGATTCCTGAAAAAAACCCACACGAAATCTGGGTTAGCCCGCTTGTCCTTAAAAGCGACCATTTTAGCTTCTTACGGGGTGCCCACTACGGCTCAAAAACTAACGTTCTTGTTTTCAGTTTCAGTTTCAGGCGATCGAGTCGGGCGATCGGCCCGATCCAGCCGTAGTGGGCACTGGGCACCCAGAGGAGGCAAAGGAAGGGGGGGGGGGGGGCTCCCCCTACACACGGTTGATAAGCGCGGAATATGGAGAGAAGAAAAGCTTGCTTTTTTCTCTCACACGGCCTGGAAGCTGAGCTCAAGCACCTTCAGTGATTGCCAGGCGTCTGGGCGCGGGCATGATCCATGTACACCAGTTGTGTCAGACAACTAGCGATAAGGAAGAGAGAAATACATAGTGGGGGGGGGCGATCGTATGAAAAAAAGATATCGCTGAGCGGCGAAGAGAAAAGAGATAGAGATAGAGTCATTGAGTGCATGAGAGACAGACAGTGGTCGGGATGACAGATAAGAACGAACATAGTCAATAGGACAGACAGACAGACAGACAGACAGGCAGACAGACAGACAGACTGACAAACTGAGCCGGGGGGGGCGGGGGCAGGGCGAGAAAGTGAGAGAGTGAGAGAGAGAGAGAGAGAGAGAGAGAGAGAGAGAGAGAGAGAGAGAGAGAGAGAGAGAGGGGGGGGAGAGCGAGAACTAGAAAGTGAAAGAGAAAGGGAGAGGGGAGGAGGAAAGATAGATTTTAGTTTCAGTAAGAGTTTACGGCATTTGCCAGCCGCTCAGGGTCATATCTGTCCCCGTGGTTTTGAGCACCCCGCATAATTTAGCAAAATTTGACCATTTTTTGCATAATTTCGGATTATTTTCCTTTATCATTCTTTGAAAAAAAAATTAACAGAATCGCATAATTTCCCATTTTCGGCTCAGTTTGCATAATTTCACAATTTTTCTTGCATAAATCGACGGGGACAGTCATATAAGTGCCGAAGAATAGAGGTGTTACAAGAGAGTAACATACCATGCAGTGGGCCCCGCTTAAAGCAGTCTCGTCGATACTATCGTTACCTCAGAAATACGAAGTTCTGTCTGACATTTTGGCCGTTTTCAGTTACAAAGACCATGAGGTTAGAACCCAAATGTTCTAGAAAGAATCTATCTGCTTAATCCAAAAGCGTATGATTACAAGTAGACTATTAGGAATTGTTGTTATCAAGACATTCAAAGAATTGTATTCGGATTGGATGTTGTGAAAGTCAAAATTTGGTCACGTGTTATTTCTCAAATCAAAACTACATCTAGGTACTGAGTAGATGGATTTTTTTTTTTTTAAATTTCGGGGGGGGGGGGGGGGGGGTAAGAGTTACACGGCACTTGCAACATAATAAGGTCATATCAGTGCCAAAGAAAAGATGTGTTACAAGAGAGTAACAAACACAAAATAGAAGGCGGGGAGATAAAGACGATAGATGTTTGATAGGAAAGAAGAAGCAAACCACACCAGAGCACCCGCCAACCACCCACAGAAACAGATGGAACTTTGTAATTCCAAGGTAGCGATATATTTAACAGGTTTTCCACTATGGCAGGTGCAGGCTTATTATAATAAATCCTCGAGCCTGATCTCTTACAATGGGTGGCTCTACAGTGACTGGAGAGCTTCCATTGCAAATAGCCACCTCTTAAGAATTACATAGGTGTTCTGCCCTGGTCACGCCGGGGTGCACGGAAATGAACGTGCTGATGAACTTGCCGGCAAAGCAGCACCCAATGGCCGAATCATGCTCGACCCACCAATGGTGATCACCAGATGCAAGGAGAGCCTTCACAACCAAGAGGAGACAGACTCCCACACACTCAGCACAATAAAAGAAAAATGTGTGCGGGGCACAGCGAAAAAAAGTTTGCTCCGAGGACTGGTCAGGCGTGTCTCAAACCAGCTCCTCATGGAGACAATTAGAAGGAAGACCCTGAGGTGGACGCTGGAAAGGAGAGATGAGCAGCTATGGACATGTGTCGCCTGCTATGATTCTAGCTCTGGATCCAAGTAAATCCAAGTAATGTATAGGAAAAAAGTATACATTATTATAACAGGCATTCGAACAAACATGCTTGGATCGACATAGGTTAATCTTCCTACACCAAACAGACAAGAAAGCAGATACGGACGACAAGAAAGCTTATGAAAAAGGGCAAATCAACAGCCAACATTGATGGCGCATCGCATCTGCATACATGACTCACTGAAGGTTTGGGTTGATTGCGAAATACAGTGTATTATTAATGTTTTATTATAATGTGTCATATCGTGTGTGTGTGTGTGTGTGTGTGTGTGTGTGTGTGTGTGTGTGTGTGTGTGTGTGTGTGTGTGTGTGCAGGGGAGGGAGGGGGAAAAACTGAACCTGTCCCCGTGGTTCTATGCATCCCGCATAATTTAGCAAAATGTGATCATTTTTGTTGTTGTTGCATAATCTCTTATTATTTTCCTTTATCGTTCTTTGTTAAAATTAACAGAATCGCACAATTTCACATTTTTACGGCTCATTTTGCATAATTTCAGAATTTTTCTTGCATAAAACGACGGGGACAGAACTGAACATAGTTTGATGTTGATGCAAATTCAGTCAGTGACAAAGTGTGACCTTGGTAGTGTGGCGGGCGAGACTTGTAGGGGAATAAATGACAACATTTAAAATAGGCACTCAATGCGGGTGCTGGCTCGACCACAGATCTATGCGACTTTCTTGCCCCAGATGTGCTACAGACTGTAACATGATCTATTCCATTACGAATAGTTGAAAAGCGCAAAGAGCATACTTTGTAGAGCATAAATATGAGTTATCTATCTATCTATCTATCTATCTATCTATCTATCTATCTATCTATCTATCTATCTATCTATATATATAACATAATACTTGGTCACTAATTATACGGGTGCATCTCAAATTATGTGTTGTCAACCTCCATGATGCTCAATACTAAAATAAAAGAGGATAACGATGAGAAAATAGCACAGGTACAGAAACGAGCACTGACTGATAAATTGGTAGTGGGTTATTTATGAAATAAAAGTGATCCAATTCCTTAATCACCAGTGCCAGTGTTTTTTGTGTTTTTTTATTTTGCTTTTTTTTTTAGTATAGGGTTTTACGGCGCTCGCAACTGCATATGGTCATATGAGCGCCAAGGGGTGGGTGTCGACAGAGAAGTCCTTACAGGGAATCAGACTTACTCTGCTCACCTCTCTAGCTTCAACAGCACAAAGTCTACTTCGACTATCAAGGCACCCCGGAAAAAACGTGTCACAAGAGAGTGACAAACATACAAGAGAAGTAGAGGAAAATGGCAATAGTAAGGATTAGGAAAGAAAAGGCAGCAGTTCCCTGTTGTAGATCAGACAGTTATGAGCGTGACATGATGAATCAGCCCATTTACAATTCTACTGTGCTTGAACGAGAAATGCCCCCCCCCCCTTTGGGAATGGCCTAAAGACACTACAGTCAGTCGCACTGCGCCGGGAGGTCCAGTGTTTGTAAACGTGTTTACTTTTAGTAAGGTTTTACGGTGCTCGCAACTGCATAAGGTCATATGAGAGTGAGAGCCAAGGGATGGATGTCAACAGAGAAGTCCAAACGGGGAATCAGGCTTATTCTGATCACCTCTCTAGCCTCAACAGCACAAAGTCTGCTCCGACTATCAAGGCACCCCGGAAATAGCAGTTCATCAGAGAGTGACACATACAAAAGAAGTAGAGGAAATATAACTATAGTAGGGATGAGGAAAGAAAAAGCAGCACTTCCCCCCTATGTTGTTCCGGCACAGTATGAGCATGACATTGATAAATCAGCCCATGTACAAACAGTCAAGGATCGAGAGGGAAAGAAAGAAACAGAAAGAGAGAGGGCGAAAAAGAACGAGAGACAGACAGAGAGAGAGAGAGAGAGAGAGAGAGAGAGAGAGAGAGAGAGAGAGAGAGAAAGAAAGAAAGAAAGAAAAAAAGAGGGGGCGGGTTGTTTCTGCTTGAGTAAAGAGAAGCACACCCACAAAATAACGGATTTAGTGCTGGGGAAAAAGAAGAAGAAGTAGGATCTACCCAGAAAGTTTACAGTAATACTACTGTAAACCGTCTCTGATCTACCACTACTACCAGTGGCGCCCTCCAACCACCCGCAGGAGGGCGTTGGGGAGCAGACAGACGGGTTCAGTCATCCTGAGCGTACGTGCCCGTTTAATATTAGTTTAAGTAGAGGTTTTAGTTTTTTAGTTTTAGTAAGAAGAGTTTTACGGCACTTGCAACACGATAAGGTCATATAAGTGCCGAAGATTAGAGGTGATACAAGAGAGTAACAAACATAAAAAAAGAAGAAGGGGAGATCAGGACGATAGATGTTTGATAGGAAAGAAGGAACAAACCACACCAGAGCACCCGCCAACCGTAGAGGTTTTACGGCGCTCGCAATTTCATTAGGTCATATGAGCGTCAGAAGATTACAGGTGTTACAAGAGAGTAACAAACATAAAGAAAGAAGGTGGGTGGTAGTTGGGTGCTCTGGTGAGGTTTGCTTTTTCTTTCCTATAAAAACTATATCGTCCTTATCTCCCCTCTTTATTATTTTATGTTGGTTATTCTCTTGCAACACCTCTAATCTTCTACCTTAATATTATGCAGTTGCGAGCGCCGTAAAACCTCTACTAAAACAAACAAATAAAAAAGAAGAAAATGACATAAGGACGACAGTTGTCGGATAGGAAAGAAGCAGCAGCAAACCACACCAGAACACCCGCCAACCACCCACGTAAGAGTTTTACGGCACTTGCAACACAAAAAGGCCATATAAGTGCCGAGGAATAGATGAGCAACAAGAGAGTAACATACACAAAAAGAAGGAGAGATAAGGAGGATAGATGTTTGATAGGAAAGAAGGAGTAAAACCACACCGCAGCACCCGCCAACCACCCACGTGTACGTGCCAGTGTTGAGAATACGTGTGTGTGTGTGTGTGTGTGTGTGTTTTGCGTGTGTGTATG
>NW_004797500.1:992257-993405 GCF_000002075.1 Aplysia californica
AGACAGACAGACAGACAGACAGACAGACAGACAGACAGACAGACAGACAGACAGATAGGCAGACAGACAGTAGACAGACAGACAGACACAGACAGAGACAGAGACAGACAGTGAGAGACACAGACAGATAGAAAGAACGGAAGAAAGAGAGAGACACAGTGATATCAGCAAGTCGTTTGTCTTGTCGTGGTGGTTTAGCGATGCGGCAGTGTAGATAGATCTCGTGAAGCAATGAGCAGTGAAGAGCTATAATAATTCATATTGTAGATCTAGGCCTAGTGAGTAGAGGAGGGCAAAATCCGGATAATATATCCGGATAACCGGATAGTTCTCAATGAAACATTGTCCGAATTCAGACTCTTGAAACTCCCTTTCCTGACCCGCTTGCCGAAGTGGGTGCACCCATTTGTTGAAATGATGCTAACCCGTTTGGCGAAGTGGTTCTAACCCATTTGCCGAAGCGGTTCATGTCATATTATTTGCCGAAGAGGTGCACTAACATATTAATCGGATTTTGTTAAAGCGACTCATTGCCTTGCTCTATTAGGCCTAGTGAGGAGCTACTGAGAAGGTAGAGTAAGTTGACACTGGTGGTGCTCTGCGGTGCTGAGCCGGTGCTCCTCTATCGACGGGAAAATCGTTCTTGTCTCCTGCAGCAGGTGAGACTGCAAAGCCTGGCAAGGCACACCATTGTTTAGAAACCAATTTTGTGGGTCGTTCATCACCCCCCCCCCCTTCCCATCCACCACCATCATCGCTTTCTCTCTCACCCTTCCCTCATTTTCCTTCTCAAACCCTCCCCACACATCCCCACCTTCACTTTCTTCCTCAACCTACCTCCACCCCCCTCCACACCCACCACCACCACCATTTTCTCTCTCACCCCACCTCCACCCCCTCCATTTTCTTTCTATATCTCCTCTTTTCCCTTTCCAAATTGTCTCCATCCCCCTTCTCCATTTTTATCCCTCATCCCTACCCCTCTCTCCCACTCCTCATATTCCTCCTCAACCACCTCTCCATTGTCCTCCTTTCATCTCTCTTTTCTCCCCCTCCCCCCTCATTTTTTTCATCTTCTCTTCCCTCTCTACCTCTCATCACCTCTTCTTTCCTATCATCTCTTCTTCTTTCCTCTCCTCTCCGCCCCC
>NW_004797500.1:994972-998648 GCF_000002075.1 Aplysia californica
AGTAGTAGTAGTAGTAGTAGTAGTAGTAGTAGTAGTAGTAGTAGTAGTAGTAGCACCAGCAACAGCGACAGCAACAACAGCCGCAAAACAGCTGATGTCGTTACTGGAGGTGGAAGAGGAGGAAGATGAACAATAAGAGAAAGAAGATGATTTAGGAATGAGGAGGAGGAGGAGGAGGAAGAGGAGGAAGGGCGGGGAGAAGAGGAGGATGCGGAGGAGGAAGATGAAGAGGAGATTCGGAGGAGGAGGAAGTGAAAATTCATGATTGACGAACTATTACTATTACTATTATCGTTTGAGACATTTGAAATTAAATCTGGGACACAAGATAGCGAAAGCAAAGTATGTTACCGAAAGTGGAAAATGTGATACCCCGGGGGCGGTGCTACTAACTGAAGTGTCTTTAGGCCAGTCCCAAAGGGGGACATTAACCATGTTCTTATGCACAGTAGAATTTTAATTGTAAATGGGCTGATTCATCAATGCTATGCTCATAACTGTGCCTGAACTGCAACAGGGAACTGTTGCTTTTTCTTTCCTAATCCTTACTATCGTCATTTTTCCTCTACTTCTTTGGTATGCCTGTCACACTATTGTGACTCGTTATTTCCAGGGTGCCTTGAAAGTCGAAGCAGACTTTGTGCTGTTGAAGCTTGAGAGGTGAGTAGAGTAAGCCTGATTTCCTGTAAGGACTTCTCTGTTGACACCCACCCCTTGGCACTCATATGACCTTATGCAGTTGCGAGCGCCGTAAAACCTTTACTAAAACAAAACACTAAAATAGGAAAACGTGAGGGGCTACAAGCCCTCTTGATAAGGTTTACAAAAACTTCTCATAGCGTTCCATTAAGACACAAGACAAACGTTCTAAAAAAGGCGGAAATAATGCTTAGTGACCATAGCCACCCACTGACATCGGAATTTCAACTATCGACCCGCAGTAAACGATACATTTCCAAAAAAGCAAGAACAGACAGATAGAGAAATTCATTCGTACCAACTGCAGTGAGGTTACTGAACACACAGTGCTACAAATGAAACAGAGAGAGAGAGAGAGAGAGAGAGAGAGAGAGAGAGAGAGAGAGAGAGAGAGAGAGAGAGAGAGAGAGAGAGAGAAAGAGAGAGAGAGAGAGAGAGAGAGAGAGAGAGAGAGAGAGAGAGAGAGAGAGAGTGAGAGAGAAAGAGAGAGAATGAATATGTTACGGAGCGGGTTGTCCCAGCCCGTGAGACATGTAATTACTTGGCATAATGTCCTGTCTTGTTGTGCGTTTGCGTGAGTGCACCTTTAAGTCTAACTTTTGTAACGTCTACTGCCATTGTTAACGACCAAGACAAATTTCTCCCTGCAAGATGAATAAAGATTGTCATTGTCATTAAATAAGAATCTTTATTGGTGGAAATTAAATTCACCCTTATGCAGGGAGGTGTAGTTGAAGATGAGGTTCATTTTAATTTTTATAGTTCAAATTTTGACCTTCAAGGGAAATTGTTAATCCCCCCTGGGGGGGGCTCAGCCTGACTAGACTCATTGACAGAAACATGCAATGTTTGACCCATGAGAAGAAATGTGCAAAACCTGTACTATTTCATAATGGAAAATTTATGTATTAAATAAATTAGTGTTTTATGTGATGTGATGGGGGTCAGAGGCCTTAAACACTGAATAAACACTTACAAAAACTTCCGCAAGGACTTTATCATTATTTTTTGTGCTTGTCTTTTTAGTTTTAGCAAGTGTTTTACCTCTCAACCAATCACTCACAAACAAGGAAAGAGAGATTTAGAGTTGGGGAAAAAGTAAGAAGGACATAGTGTTGGGAAAAAAAACCTCTCTAGCTTCAACAGCGTAAAGTGCACTTCGACTATCAAGGCACCCTGGAAATGACGGGTCACAAGAGTGTGACAAACATACAAAAGAAGTAGAGGAAAAATGACGACAGTCAGGATTAGGAAAGAAAAAGCAGCAGTTCCCTGTTGCAGTTCAGGCACAGTTGTGAGCATGACATCGATGAATCAGCCCATTTATAATTCTTAATTCTATTGAGCACAAGAACAGGTTAATGTCCCCCCTTTGGGAATAGCCTAAAGATACATGTACTTCAGTCAGTAGCACTGCCCGGGGGGGGGTGAAAAAAGTAAGAGGGACAGCTAGTTTCAGTTTTAGTTAAAAAGTAGGATGTACCAGTAGTGCTCTCCAACCACCCACTCACACACAATGAAAGACAGAAATTGTTTGTTTGAATAAAGTATAAAGAGAAGCACATTGGTTAATAAAATGGCCATCAATGCACAGAAAAGGTAAACCAGACAGATAGGAGTAATAGGTGGAAAGTACAGAAACGGGTAGGACCTAACAGTGACACCCACTTACCATTACAAAGGAAGAAAAAAACTAAAAACAAAACAAAAAATACAGGTAGAACTCATTTTTATTGCAAAGAATTAATGAAAAAAATCAATATTTCCAGTACCAGTTCCAAACATCATTCACATTTATGCCGACACAAAAAAAGGAAAAAAAAAAGAAGAGAAGGTGGATATTTGGATATTCTGCGTAGTGTGCAAATGAGGCCCCAACAACAGCTTTATAACAACAACAAAAAACAGGTGACCATGTCCATACTTATTCCGTCAGAGTTATATCATCAATGAGAAAACAGGTTACAGTTACAGATCAGTGAGAAAACAGGAAACAGTCAATGAAAATAACATTAATAATAACAATTATAAAATTATGTGCTTTTTAACACAACACAAAAACTTTGAAATCTAGACATATAAATTTTTTTATCGGGTTTTCAATGAAGAAATGACAAAAAAATTATCCAATAATATCACTTTATAGGACCCTTTCGTAGATTGACTCTCATTTAAACAGGTTAAGGAACTGACAAATTATTTGAAAGAAAAAAAATCCCTTCCCCTCCACCTCCGCATTGAATAATATCATTATGACTAGCAACTCTACACTGTTGGTGATGATACTAGGGGTCCTGCTGAATGGCCTGCTGGAGAAGCAAGATAGATAGACCAAAACAACAGAGGAAAAGAAAAGAAGTAGGACCTACCAGGGGTACCCTCCAACTCCAACCATCCCAGGTTATGGAGTGGATGTGGTGTTCTGGAAATACCCAGCTTTGGTGTACAAAAGTCACAGTGGCGTATGGCAGAGGCTTACTCTTTTTTTAGTTTTAGCAAGAGTTTCACAGCACTTGCAACACAATAAGGTCATATAACTGTGAAGATTAGAGGTGTTACAAGAGAGTAACAAACACACACAAAAAAAGTAGGGGAGATAAAGATGATAGATGTTTGATAGGAAAGAAGGAGCAAACCACACCAGAGAACCCGCCAACCACCCCACGGAGTCTTACTCTAAGCAGTCGATATGTCCTAACAAACAAAGAGAAGAGAGAGGTTCTATTCCGTTATATAGAGAGCTGTGAACAGTTTTAAACACGTCCAACAACCAACAGTGACTGCTGCAAGGACGTCACTTACCAACAGGACAACAGGCAGGAACGAGAGAGTTTAGTTTTAATAGAAGAGTTTTATGGCAGTTGCAACACAATCAGGTCACATAAGTGCCCAAGATTAGAGGTGCTACTCAAGAGTAACATGCAAAGAAAAGGAGAAGATATAGGGTCAATAGATGTTTGACAGGAAAGTGGAAAAG